>NC_043974.1:16759265-17063807 GCF_902148855.1 Sphaeramia orbicularis | reverse complement strand
CAACCCAAAAAATTATCCACTATAAGAAAAAAAAAGAGAACAACCCAAAAAATTATCCACTATAAGAAAAAAAGAGAACAACCCAAAAAATTATCCACTATAAGAAAAAAAAAAAGAGAACAGGTGGTGGTTTTTACAGCAACCATTTTTTTAAACTTGATCAATTCCTTTTTCTACAGCTTCTAATATTTGTTTCATATTTTGTTCCTGAATAAAGCAAAGTAGTATCATCTGCAAATGTTGTAAATTTTAACCCATTAGATGCCATACAAATAGCATTTAAATAACTAAAGCTGAAATGGTGAGGAGTAAAAAAAAAAAAAAAAAAAAAAAGCATTAGTATTTAATTGCTTTTCACAACTTTTTATTTTCCAGTATATCAGAATAAATGATCTGCCTGATACACAGATTTCCACTATATTTGACAGGTTTTATATAAGAAAAACACAAAATTAAATAAAATGGTCCTTGATGGCCTGATGCTAAAATAAATAAAAGTGATATTTGCCACACAGATTGGCCTCATACAGAGGAATTTTATCATGTTAGAGTTTGAAACACATAATGATGTCATATTAATAATGATGATAATAATAATAATAATAATAATAATAATAATAATAATAATAATGAACAACAGTTAAAAGTTTGGTTAAAGTGGAGGAAATATGTTTTATTCCTTCTTTATATTCTGCAGCCCATCTTCTCCTGCCCTCCAGCTGTATTTTGTTCAAACTTTTATATTTGTTTTTTCCATCTTTTTTTTTCCTACAATGTTTAGATAACTGCAGAGCCCTCACCCTTGCAGCCCCCCGACATCTCCTCCAGTTTTACACTCAGCCTAGATGGTCTCTCTAAGGTCAGAGGCTTATATGTGTCCTGAATATGAACAGATAATGACTGTATTTGTGCTGCACTGACTCTCTGATGTCATAAATGCGTAACAGAGTTGACTTTTAGATGATAGAAATGAGCTTCAGCACAATGTGTTCTGATGTTGAATGAGACGCTGTCTGTTACTAAAAGTTTTTTTATGAATGAAAACACAAATATTGCTTGACGGGTTGTTTCCTTCCACATGAGGCTCCTTTTGGATCTGCTGAGTAAAATTATGATCAAAATAATGTCCCGCACAGAGAAGCAGACAGTGAAACAACAAACTTAAAAGCGTCCTCTGGCCACACCCGACTGATGTCACTGCATGTGTTTCCCATCAGCTGTCAAGGACAAAGTACCTACTTTGTCTGTGCAACTTTGGTTTTCATTGCACATGAACGACCTCATGATGTAAACTTTCATTCCTAGAGTCAGTTTTCCCTCCTCTTCTAAGTCTTAGGTAGACCTCTTAAGCTACTAAATAAGCCAAAATAGTGTCAAATCTAAGTAAAGGGCATTGTGTCTCACATCATTTATTGTCATTTACTTAACCCTTTCATGCATGATGGTCACTCCTAGGGATGGGACTCGAGAACCGGTTCTTTTTGAGAACCGGTTCCCAGTAGCTCGATTCCTTGGAATTGTTTTCCTGCCTGCTTAACGATTCTGCTTATCGATTCCGCCTTCGTTGCACATGCACGATGACGTCACACGTACGCTGCATTGTTTTTGGTCAGAACGTAGCCAATGTTTGGTCAGTTGAGGCAGAAACGGTCTAAAAGATGACACCAGGTCCACTTACTTGGAACACTGTCAAAGCTTCCATGTCTTCAAAAGGGTGGAATCCCTCCAATATCCCTCAAACATTTGTCCACAGCATGTGAATGTGAATCATTTATAGGAATGTCACGTATTTGATACTCTACTTAGTGACGCTTGTGAATGTAGCAGCAGATTGAACGCCGGGCTGGTTCCGGTGTGGGCAACAAACGTCATAACTCCTCAAATACAAGTTTCCGAAGGTAAGAAGGGAAAGGAAATGAGGTGCACAACAACGGGAGACAAGCCGAGCAGATTCAAACCGGTTCCACATAGTAGAAATGCAGCAATAGAGGAATTAGTAAAGTGTCTTAAGTTTCACTTTCACTGTAGGCCCCCCCCCCCCAACCAGCCCAGCGTCATCTGTTATTATTTGTCCATACTGTATATGTTATATTTTCTGTGTAGAGATGGAAATATAAAAGACAGTTAATGCAAACACACCCGTTTGTACTCTTTTATTCCCTCACCCAATGAGAATCGATAAGAGAATCGATAAGGAATTGCATCAATAAGCAATATCGATAATGGAATCGTTAAATTCTTAGTCACTCCAGTGTATATTCATGGGTTTTGTTGTTGTACTTGCATATCAACCAACACAGTGGACACTTATGCATCATCCCATACACTGCAATTCATACCATTAGTGTAACTTTACTGTTCTTGATATACCTGATCTGCACTAACATGTTTGAGTGTAAGTCAATTGCTAATTGTTATTACACCATAATTAACAGGGTTTTTTTTATGACAAAAAGTTATTTTTTTTGCATATTGTCTGAGTGAGAAATAACTAGTATTATAGTATATTAAAATGTGAGACAACATCAGATTAGCAGTATTAAAAATGTTTTTATTTCATAGTTTTCACACAGTTTGTCAGTAAATGCATGTTTCTTTGCTTCAAAAATGAAACACATGGTGTCCAGCTGAGTGGACATTTTTGTAAATCCATAAAAAATAAGTTAAAAAAACATTTTCAATCACATTGTTTGTTTCATGCCTTAAGAAGAATAAAAACACTTAGGAAAAAAAAATCTTGATTAATGTTCTCATAATTTATGAATGAAAGGGTTAAAGAAAGCACATTTCACATTTCTCTAATGGAGGAGCCCCACAGTGAGGGAAAAGGGACTTTGGCCCATCCCATTTCACACCCTTGGCCCTCCCCCTTACCCCTACCCCATGGCCCTTGCACTTGGCACTACCCCTTAAAGCAGAGCTGCAACGGTAGGGGTTGAAACATTCCCCTATAAAATTGGGACTGTTACATCATCAGCAGTCATCGATGCCGCTATAAACAGATGCAACAACTTTGTGAAAATATCCCCATGTCGTCAGCAGCTGTAACTTCCTCTGTTCCATGGGCTTGGTCATCTTTTTGCGTCTATCAACTATAAACCGTAGAAATGCGATGTATAACACAGGTGAAACAGCATTAACGGTGACACAAATGATTAAGTTGTTTACAAAGAAATACGTACATATGTGTGTTTCTTTCATCACGCTGCTGCACTTTTTGGCTGTGTTTACCTAAATTTTGCTGATGATTCGAACAGAATTATGGAAGATTTCTCCTACCCCTCTGTTGTAGTGTGGTCCTGAAAAATCTCAGTTTTTGAGGGCCCTCCTCCTTAGCCCTTCATGTAAACACACAAAATGGAGGGGTCAGGGTAAGGGGGAGGGCCAAGGGGTGAAATGGGATTGGGCCTTTATATTGACAACTTACTTTCATAATATGGTGAGGATGAAGGTAGGAAAATAACTTAAAAAACCAGGCAGCACCTAAGCCCTGCAGGGAGAACCTTGACTATACTCACACTTAAAAGTTATATGTAGTAGTGATATTCCAAACTATCAACAACAGGTGGAAGTCCTGAACTCAGACCACATACAGCTACCAAAAGCACCAAAAATCAACACTATGTTTCCACAGGACTGTGTCACTCACTGAATAAAGTATAAAACACATTGTTTACCATATTTGTATCAAGGTTCTAATACTTTGGGATTTTTCATTATAGTTTAGTTTTATTTAGTTTTTGGTACTTTTTTTCTTTAAGTCAGTTCATTTTAATTAGTTTTTAGATCAGGTTTGCTAGTTTTTATTAGTTTTAGTTTTTTTCTAAATGCTTAGTTTTAGTTTAGTTTTAGTTTAGTTTTTTTTTTTTTTTATATCTTTTCTCTTATTCTTTGTCGTATTCAAACAAATCCCAGACAGGACTCTGCTGCTTTCTCCCAACTTTAGTCTCCATGTTTCCAGGTAGAGTGGGGGCCAGAAGACGACTGGAAACCACAAGTGAACACAAGTGACGGACCGTCAAGTGTCATTTGGTGTCTGCTAGCTAAAATTGCTTGAGTGAAATAAATCGATTTCATATCAATCTGAAGTTGATAAAAATGAAAACGAAGCCATAATTTTTATACGTTTTAGTTAGTTTCGTTTTTTTTCTTTTAATTATAGTTTTTATTTATTTCAGGTAACGGAAATGTTTTTTCAATTCTAGTTTTCATTATTTCGTTAGTTTTCGTTAACGATAATAACCTTGATCTGATTATGGTGTCATCAAGTTTATTCTTCAACTAAAACTCATGGTCAGTTATTTTCAGGGTGCGATTTGTCAAAAAAAAATAGAGGGGGGCTAGGGGTTGTTTGTTTAGCTGGGGGACAGTTTTATACATGGTGGTGCGGTCCATAACTAACATAACTAATATATATACACTAACTAATAATACACTAACTAATAATATACCTTCAACATCCAACTCCCGGGTTGTATTCCTCTCTTATACAGCGGATCTTACATGAAATTTTCACAACTTCTAACCTGTATCCACTGGACACACAAATTTGTCATGTTCACCCCCCCCCCCCTTACGGCGCCCCAGTGCTTGGGGACGTTTGCAAATTCTGAGACTGTCGACAGTTCAGTTCAGGTGAACGTTAGTGCCAGTAATGTAGGATATAGATGTAAGAAAACTGTCACAACCTGTCTGTTATTTACACTGGTTGGTTGCCCCCCCCCCCCCCACAAGGATGAAATTCATTGAGCAGAGGGGTTGATCTCCCCGACCCCACCCCAACAAATCGCACCCTGGTTATTTTGGCAGTCAATCAAAATAACACTGTCTCTTTTAATCTTCATGTGCTGGATCAGCTGATAGTTTACATTATGGCTCTGTTAGCTTAGCTCTGTTCATAGACAAAAGACAGCTACAGTAGAACCAAAAATCACTAAAAAAAATCACTGTCATAGTTTAGTCTGAACTCGTGGATCGACAAATGTTTATAACATCCCATAATAACTTTATACCTCCATATTTCTCATAATCAAACTCACTGTAGAAGAAAAACAAACTTCTTTCTTATAACGTAAAGCTGTGGCCAGAGCTGAAAACAATGACAATGCTTCTCTGTCTTTGTTATTGTGAAATTTGTGTCGTTATACGTTATCAATTTTACATATACATAAACACACACACACGTATATACAATTTAGCGTTGGGCAATAATCTAATGTCTATCACAATATCACCTTTAAATTATATCATGATTATTTTTCTATTTCTTATCTTTATTAGGATATGAATTTTGTCTTTAGGGCTTATTTTGTTCATATTGTCAAATAAAATACACAATATTACAGTGTTTTGTGATTTTAAATAACTTCATTTGCATATTCTGATGTAGCATTATGTTTGTTTTGAATGTTTTACATGTGAATTTCTGAAATGTTCTGTTTGACATGTTCTGACTATAATGAATAGTTTGAATCCATGAATAATCCTCAGTCTTTAAATTGGAAAATGGAATAATAATTTGACGTTTGATCGGACGATTGTAGATACTGACTAAAAATCATAATCGCACCCCCCAGCCCTAAGCGTTATTCACTATTTAGAATGTCTTTATCAAGTATTGTGTGTTACACCCCTTTTATTAAACCTGTTCTTAGACAGTTACTTCAGATTTTTCCCATCAGTGTCACATCTTTCTCTATTTGTGAATGCACTGATGGATAACAGTAACACTGCCACCGCATTAATCACTTCAACAACAGACTTACTTGTCATTCTGTTAAAAAAAAATAACAAAAATATATAATTTAGACACCCCCCCCCAAGTGGTTCCACATTGAGAGCCTTGGGATTCATGTGAAATTACAGTAATTGTTTTCACATTAAGCCCTTTCCAAGTTCAGTACACACGTTTCCTGTTGGACTTCAATGAAAAAATCTGCAGCAAGCATTTTTAATTTTCTACACAGCCACTGAAAATGAAAAAAAACTGGAAGCAATTGAAAATCATAATCATTTCCAGTTTTTCTGTGCAGACAAATAATCTTATTCAGGTTTATTTTGGTTCAGTATTTTTGCAAGAATTAAAGGTCCAGCTGGTGAGATTCAGTGGGATTTAAGAGGACTGAAGAACAGTATTAGAACGTAATATTACAATAACATTTTTAATGGCGTATAATCAGGGTGCAATTTAGCACAAAAAAAAAAAAAAAAACAGTATAATCACCTACAAATGGGCCATTTATACCTACAGAGAGACTGAATTACCTTTTGTAAAAAGCCCTGAAGGGACAAAGCAACATGATTTGCTATTTACTTATGCTCATTTGTCTGTATTCAGTCTGTGTCAGGGGTCCCCACCTGGTGAACTCCTATCTAAATCAGGAAGTCTTTTGACAAACACAAAACACAGGTTAACTTTTTCTTTTATTGTTATTACAGATTTTTCATCAGGCACATCGAGGCCGCCTCTGTAATATTATTGGGTCCTCAACTATGTGGTGTTGAAAGTGCAATTCTGAAAACACAGACCCTGAATAATTAGCTACCAATTACATACAGGGTGGGAAGCAAAATTTACAATGAACATTTAGTTGTTTTTTTTCTCAGCAGGCACTACGTCAATTGTTTTGAAACCAAACATATATTGATGTCATAATCATACCTAACACTATTATCCATACCTTTTCAGAAACTTTTGCCCATATGAGTAATCAGGAAAGCAAACGTCAAAGAGTGTGTGATTTGCTGAATGCACTCGTCACACCAAAGGAGATTTCAAAAATAGTCGGAGTGTCCATAAAGACTGTTTATAATGGAAAGAAGAGAATGACTATGAGCAAAACTATTACGAGAAAGTCTGGAAGATACTATTAAAGAAGAATGGGAGAAGTTGTCACCCGAATATTTGAGGAACACTTGCGCAAGTTTCAGGAAGCGTGTGAAGACAGTTATTGAGAAAGAAGGAGGACACATAGAATAAAACATTTTCTATTCTGTAAATTTTCTTGTGGCAAATAAATTCTCATGACTTTCAATAAACTAATTGGTCATACACTGTCTTTCAATCCCTGCCTCAAAATATTGTAAATTTTGCTTCCCCACCCTGTATATCTGTGTACGTTCCGGTGAAAATGATAGTTCATTGCATGGACATTTTGTTTTTGGTCTTCGTGGGTTCACTTCAGGACATCTGCGTCCACCTTTTGACCTTTTGTAATAATCTATCCCCATGCAAACCCCACTGTGGTGACCCGATCTGCACACCCACCCAATTTGCTTTGTGCACACGCAATACGGCCATCATGGCCACAAAACTATGGCAACTCCATTTGGACAAAACTGATTTGCAGACCTTACCCAATTTGCATTTTTAAACATTTCATAATTTAATGTTTTTTGCGCTAAAAAAGAGGAAAAAAAATGGTGTAGTCAGTATTTCTATATTATTATGATATTAGTTTTTTGCCCTAACTTGCACTTTGCAAATTCATCCCAAGGGCCGGTTCAGAACCTTTGGCGGGCCGGTTTTGGCCCCAGAGCCAAATGTTCGACACCTATGTTCTAAGGACACAACAGAAAATGAAATACCTCCTGGAATGTAAAGTGTGTATGTGTGTGTGTTCATATCTGTTGGTGGTTCATCTGTCTGTCAGCAGGATTACAACACAGTTTCACTGTTTTTCTTTATTCTTGGTGTGGACAGGTGGAAACTCAGGACATGTGTCAAGGACAAAGCCATTATATTTTGGAGCGGATCCATAAAAAGGTGGAGTCTGGAGGGTTTTCTTCCCACTTTTTAACACTGATAGTACCACAGCTTGAGTCACAGAGCTGTGGGGAGCAAGGTTTTGCCCTTGGTTCGTGTCCTACCTCACCCTAAGAATCATAAAAATCAGTGCAGGAGTTTGTGCAAAACAAACAAACAAAGCTATAAAAAAAAAATAGGAGGACTATGGGGTCCTTTAAAAAGTGTGCTATTTATGAAAAACTTAGAGAACCTTAATGGGTCAAAACACAGTAATATCCCGTCAGAGAGCAATTGTTTTTTTTAAAAAATGTAATAACATGGTTCATTATGTAATAACAATCCAAATTAATATAATTTCAGAGCAATTTAGAAAAAATTAGTCACAGGAGCTACAGGTAATGTAACCACACAGTTTAAACATTAATTTAGCACATGACATTTTCCTGAAAATAAAAATGTGTCAAGTGCATTTTGTAATAAATTTCTCAAATTGTAATAACTTACTACATAATGTGAAAAAATTTACTACGTAATGCATTAAGGTAGCTTATTACAAAATGCGTCAGTTTATTACATAATGCGGCTTTATTACAAGATGACGTGACATTCTTATTACATTTTGAACTTTTATTACATAATGGGAATTTATTAGATAATATGGCTCAACAATGCTGCTAATTTGATGTTTTGTCACATTTTAACATACTCTAATATTAGTTATTATTCACTTTATGGAGATAATATGCAAAAAAAACAAAAAAAAAAACCTACAATCTAATAACAATGACAAGCAATTCATTTACACTCAAACATATTACTGCAGATCAGGTTTATCAAGAACAGCAAAGTTACAGTAATGGGATGAATTACAGTGTTTGGGACGATGCCTAAGCGTCCACTGTGTTGGCTGATATGGAACTAAAACAAAAAAAAAATCCATGAATATACAAGAGAACAGCTGGAGAATAAGTGTCCACTGTAGTGACCACTATGCATGACAGGGTTAATCTAATAAATTTTTTAATCACCCACTGTTGCCACATTTACAGTTTTACAACTTCATCAACCAGTCTTCAGTCTTTTATAACACACTGTCTTCAGTCCCAAACCCTCAGACAGCACAAGCAGAAACTTTTCATTTGTTAGTGATTTCACTCCACTCCAAATGGAGACAAGAAAAGGGGAAAGTGGCTGCTTCGACTCCTGGATTAATTTAAGCTATTTTCCTCTGAGAGAATGGAGCTGAGGGAGGGGAAGAGAAGGAGGAGGGGGTTAAAGAGGAAGAATGGAGCCCGAGGGGGGTGGTGGAATGGTTCAGAGTCCAGGCCAGCCAGCAGGACATCCTGTTTGAGCTTCCAAATACCATTTCCTCCAATAAAAAGGGGGAGACCTTCGAAATAATCTCCCACAGAAGAGACACAGAGACATTGATTGTCACCCTGGCACGAGGCCAAGGCTGAGGAGAAAGGCTCCCCTCCCGCCGAGCCTCTGGATGGCAGTCAAAAGCACCTCGAGGAAGTCATTAAAGCCCAAGGTTGATGAAAAGTCTCTCACCTCTCTGAAGGCACGCTGCACAGACAAAAGCACACTCCACATTTTTGAGTTATTTGCACTGAGGCAGGTGTGTCATGAAATGATTACAAAGATGGTGTGTTTTACTGATTTATTCTCACAACATTATAGGCACCAATATACTGAAACTTTATCTTATAGAGCAGGGGTGTCAAACTCATTTGAGTTCAGGGCCCATATTCAGCTAAATTTGATCTGAAGTGGGCCGGACCAGAAAATTAATAACAGAATAACCTATAAATAATGCCAACTCCAAATTTTTGTCTTTGTTTTAGTGTAAAAAAAAAACAACCCCAAAAACATTAAATTATGAAAATACTTACTTTTATAAACTATCCAAAAAAAAAAAAAAAAAAACCCTGAAAAAAATGAAATTTAAATGAAAAAACGCAAGAAAATTTAGTGCAATTTTAACAATATTATTCCTCAACTTCTCATTTTTTCATGTGCATTATGGATCAGATCTACAAAGACACTAAACACTGAGGAACAGGAAGAAAATAGTTCAAACTGGGCTGAATTTTCTTTAGACATTTCAGGTTGTTCTTATTTGTTCAGGTTATTCACATTTTATTGTTACAGGAGAATTTGTAAATGTAAATATTTTCATAATCTAATGTTATTTTTTGCACAATAACAAAGAAAAAAAATTAAGTTGTTAATTCTAGATTTTTTTTTTTTTTTTTTGCTTAATTGAAGATTTTTTTTTTTTTTGCTTAATTGAAGATATTTTGCTTAATTGAAGATTTTTTCACTTAATTGAAGATTGTTTTTTTTTTTTTTTGCTTAATTGAAGATTTTTTTTTTTTTTTACTTAATTGAAGATTTTTTTTTGGCTTAATTCAAGATTTTTTTTTGCTCAATTCAAGATTTTTTGCTAAATTTAAGATTTTTTTTAACTTAACTGAAGATTGTTTTTGGCCTAATTCAAGATTTTTTTTTAATTCTTAATTGAAGATTTTTTTTTTTTTTTTTTTTTTAACTTAGTTGAAGATTTTTTTGGCTTAATTGAAGATTTTTTTTTGGCTTGATTCAAGATGTTTTGCTAAATTGAAGATTTTTTTTTTACTTAATTGAAGATTTTTTTTTTTTTTTTTTGGCCTGATTGCAAGAGTTTTTTTTTTTGCTTAATTCAAGATTTTTTTGCAAAATTTAAAAAGTTTTTTGGCTTAATTGAATTTTTTTTTTTTTTTTTTTTTTTTGCTTAATTGAAGATTTTTTTTACTTAATTGAAGGGGTTTTTTTTGGCTTAATTCAAGATTTTTTCCTTAATTCAAGCAAAATTTTTTTTGCTTAATTCAATTCAAGACTGTGGAATTTTTGCACTTGGCAAAAACATCCCTGGGGCCGAACTGGACCCTTTGTCGGGCCGCATTTGGCCCCCGGGCCGCATGTTTGACACCTGTGTTATAGAGGTTTGATATAAAACTCTCTGGTAGTCGACTGATGGTTCTGAAGTTAATTTGAAGAGGTTTTATATAGAGTACTGATATTCCAATCTCAAGTCTTGCACCAGAACACACAGGACAAAAACCACCAACAAATCAACACTTTGTATCCACAGACTGTGTCACTCACAGAATAAAATATAAAGTTTACACACATCTGTATTATGGTATCATCAAGTTTTCTTCTTCAGACTAAAACTCCTAGATCACAGGTGTCAAATCGCGGCCAGCCCGTGGGATAAATTTGCAAAGTGCACGTTAGGGCATCAAACTCTAAAATAACATCATAATAACCTATAAATAATGACAACACCAATTTTTTCTCTGATTTAGCACAAAAAACATTCAAGTCGGAAAATGTTTACATTAACAAACTATCCTTTAACGATAAAATGTGAATATCCTGAACAAATATGAGGAACCTGAAATGTCTAAAGAAAATAAGAGATATTTTAACAATATTCTGCCTGTTATTAAATGTTTTGTGCCTTTGTAGATCTGATCTGTAATGCATATGTATAAATGATAAGTCGAGGCGTAATATTGATAAAACTGTACTTACATTTCTTAACAAATGTAATTTTTTTCAGGTTATTCACATCCTTTTTGTTTGGATAGTTTGTAAACATAAATATTGGCATAAGTGAAGGTCATTTTTTGCACTAAAACCATTTTTAGTTGTCATTATTTATTGGCTATCATGCTATTATTGTACTGGTCCGGCCCACTTCAGATTAAATTGGGCTGAATGTGGTCCCCGGAAGAAAATGAGTTTGACACCCCTGTCCTAGATGCTTATTTTGACAGTCGATTAAAATAATAGTGTCTTATATCTTCACATGCTACATCAGCTGATAATTTCTGTTAGTTTAGCTCTGTTTTTACACAGAAAACAGACACAGATAAACCGTAAATAACCCCAGTTTTCTGTATGGTTTGTGTAGTCAGTAGCTGAACTAAAGATCTGTTTAGAATTATCCAAACAAGGTCAGAACTGTCACAGTTTAGTCTGAACCATGGATCAACAAACAGGCAGCTTAGCAAAGATGATAAACACATAATTTTATACGTTCATAAGCTTCATAATCAAACTCATCTATACAGAAAAACGCTGTAACTTCAGCCTCAAACTCCATTCTGTTCAGTTACAGCTGTGTCCAGTGGTGAAAACAACAACAGTGCTTCTAGCTTTCATCACCTACCCCTCAGCTTTGTGCGTACACCTGAAGGGGTATTGTTGTCCCGATTCTCAATTAGATGGAGGGGAGGGGCTAAGGCGGAGGGCTGTATAGGTTTTTCAGAACCACACTACGAATGGAATGGTAGGAGAAATTTCCCATAATTCTGTTTGAATCGTTGGCAAGATGGAGGTAAACACAGCCAAAAGTGCAGCAGTGGGATGAAAGAAACACACAAATGTACATATTTCTTCGTAAACAACTTAATCATTTGATCAACCGTTTAATGTCGTTTCAATGTGTTATAGATCGCATTTCTGCGGTTTATAGTTGATAGACGCAAAAAGATGACCAAGCCCATGGAACAGAAATAGTTACAGCTACTGACGGCATGATGAATACTTTTGGAAATGTTGTCGTATCTGTTGATAGCAGCATCGATGACTGCTAATGATGTAACACACAGGTGTCAAACATGCGGCCCGGGGGCCAAATGCGGCCCGCCAAAGGGTCCAGTTCGGCCCCTGGGATGTTTTTTGCCAAGTGCAAAAATTCCACAGTCTTGAATTGAATTAAGCAAAAAAAAAAAAAAATTAGCTTGAATTAAGGAAAAAATCTTGAATTAGGCCAAAAAAAAATCGTCAATTAAGCAAAAAAAAAAAAAAAAAATCTTCAATTAAGTAAAAAAAATCTTAAATTTAGCAAAAAAAAAATCTTGAATTAAACAAACAAAAAAAACTTCAATTAAGCCAAAAAAATCTTCAATTAAGCAAAAAAAAAATCTTCAATCAAGCAAAAAAAAAAAAAAAAAAAATCATTCAACTGTTTAAAAAAAATCCTCAATCAAGCCAAAAAAAAATCTTAAATTAGCAAAAAATCTTGAATTAAGCCAAAAAAAATCTAGAATAACAACTTAATTTTTTTTCTTTGTTTTAGTGCAAAAATAATATTAAATTATGAAAATATTTACATTTACAAACTATCCTGTAACAATAAAATGTGAATAACCTGAACAAATATGAACAACCTGAAATGTCTAAAGAAAATTCAGCCCAATTTGAACTATTTTCTTCTGTTCATCAGTGTTTAGTGTCTTTGTAGATCTGATCCATAATGCACAAGAAAAAAATGAGAAGTTGAGGAATAATATTGTTAAAATTGTACTAAATTTTCTTGCGTTTCTTAATTTAATTTCAGTTTTCAGGGTTTTTTTTTTTGGGATAGTTTATAAAAGTAAGTATTTTCATAAATTAATGGGGTGTTTTTTTACACTAAAACAAAGAACAAATTTGGAGTTGACACCCCTGACGTAACAGGTCACGAAGGGTTGTCCCATTTCATAGGGAATGTTTCAACCCCTACCCCTTGCAGCTCCATTTAAAGGGGTAGTGTCAAGTGCAAGGGCCAAGGGGAAGGGCCAAGGCAATGTTTTTCAACCTTGGGGTCGGGACCCCCACGTGAGGTCACCTGGTATTCAAATGGGGTCGCCTGGAATTGCTAGTAATTGATAAAAAAAAAAAAAAAAAAAAAAACTTACTAATAAAAAATATATGATGAGTTGACAGAGACAATTCCAATCCATAACTGACATGACAAACTGTGAAGTTGAAACTGAAGCACTGTGGTTCTGTTTATCTTTTAAATGTTCATTGTGGTCAGTTTCAGATGCTGCAGCTCTTTCATAATTCATAGTTTGAGTTCTTGTTTGTTCAGTATTAATTGTCAGCCTTGTAAATCCAACCTGGACTGACTGTACATATCCTGACCAAGGAAAACAAAATTCTCACTTTGTGCAGTAATCTACACCTGGCTTTTCTGCCTCCGTCCATAATAATATACATTATATAGACTAAATGTGTCTAAAATTAATGTTTATTTGCAAATAGTATAGCAAACTATGACATGATCAAAAACTAATTAAATTTAGCCAAAAAAAAAAAAAAAGTCTCCATTTTGAATGTCTGGGGTCACCAGAAATTTGTGATGTAAAAATGGGGTCACGAGCCAAAAAGGTTGGGAACCACTGGGCTAATGGGTGAATTGGGATTGGGCTTTAGTCACTTTTTTTTTACTCTAAGTTGTTTCTTAGTGGTTCTCATCCTATCTGGTCACTTCTGATGCTTGGTCAAAGGTCTCATGGTGTTAGTTTTCCTCACTAGACTCACTACTCCCTCTAGTGGTCACATAAATCCACCAGACTGTCAGTGTGAATAAATTCCGTTCATATTTTTACAATCCAGTAGATTAGCATCTTTATCCCAAACACTAATGATCATTTTAGGCCATTTTTGTAAATATTTTAAATAGAAATACAACATATACCCCCTTTATGAACAAATTCAACATACTTACATACTTCTCCTGTATTTCAGATGCAAATATTGCGCTTGTTTTTCTCCACTACAGTTGTCTGACAGCTTTAGTTACTTTTCACATGTACAATTTTTCAATCCCTGTTTTCTCCTGTAAAAAAAAACAAAACACTTTTCTCCAAATGTGTTGAGTGTTAGGGTTCAGGATAAACTGAAGCATGAGGTGTTCCTCAATTTGTTTAGATAATTCTACTCCTTCTTAACCCTTTCATGCATGAATTATGAGAACCTTAACCAGATTTTATTCTAGACATTTAGGCATGAAAAAAACAAACAAAAACTATGCCGTTGATTTTTTATGATCCTGTTTTTCATGGAGTTATCAAAATGTCCACTCAACTGAACACCATGCGTTTAATGTTAGAAGTAAAGAAACATATTTACTGATATACTGTGGAAAACTATGAAATAAATGCTGATAATCTGATGTTTTCTAACATTTTAACATACCTGCATGGATATGATATGCAAAAAAAAAAAAAAAAAATTGTCTAACCAATTTTTTTTTTTTACACTCAAACATGTTAGTGCAGATCAGGTTTATCTAGAACAGCACAGTTACAGTAATGGTGTGAATGTCAGTGTATGGGATGGTGCATAAGTGTCCACTGTGTTGGCTGATATGGAACTAAAACAACAAAATCCATGAATATACAAGAGAACAGCTGGAGAAGAACTGTCCACTGGAGTGACCACTGTGCATGAAAGGGTTAAACTAAATAGCCCTTTAAAACTTTCTTTGATGAGCTGGAAATTGTGTTGTCACATTATCATTGACTATGACACTCCAGACATATGATGAACTTATAGAATATAATGGAAGGGAATATAATGCAACAAGGGTTTTAGGTGTTCTGTATCACTCTCAAAGGTTGTTGCATTTGTATTTATTGTATATTTTTGCTACTTTGTTGGTGTTTTTACTCTGTGGGACAAATACAAAATATGTGTTCTAAGTGGGAAATTCCCCAACCAAACTTTACCAGAACTTTACCAAAAGAAATCTGGATTTTATGGCCAGTTCATGAGACTCTGTGCCTCAAGTTCAATGGCCTTGGTTATTGTTCCATTTTAGATTGAGATCTCTTCCACCTTCATTAAACATAGAATATTTAAATATGCAAACATTGTTAAAGTTTATCTGATGGCCCACTGGATGTTTCCTGTTTCCCTCAAAGTCCACTCTCAAGGTTTCAAGTTTCTACATCCAATGCCGCGTTTCCACTACGTGGTATCGGCTCGACTTGACTTGACTCGACTCGGACCTTTTTTGCGTTTCCATTATGAAAACGGGCCTGGAATCTGGTACCCGGTGCTAGTTTTTTGGTATCACCTCCACCGAGGTTCCAAGACTGGGGACCAGATACTAAAACGTGACGTGTAAACACTGCAGACCACTGATTGGTCAGAGAGTCGTCTCTGTGACCCGCCGTTTACAAAAAAACAGATGCGGAAGTTGACAGTAAATATAGCGGTAGGTTAATCCACATGAGGACAGGCTGCAAAACTACACCATGGTTTATCGAGGAGACTCAGACGTAAATATTCAGCATGAGCTTGACGAGACAAACGCAACGAGCGAGTTTATCAGCAACTCTGAGCAGACGACAGAAGTACCGCGCCGCATCGCTATGACGTCCAGGTACTGTAAAGTCTGTGGCATCCTGTAATGGAAACGGTCTCCAGGAATAGGACCTGGTACCCGAGTCGAGTTGAGTCAAGCTGGTTCCACGCACTGGAAACGCGGCATTAAATATAAAAGCTGAGTGGGTCCATACCAGTGGCGGCTGCTCATCTTTCAGACAGGGGAAGCTCATTTTTCGGCTTACATCAAAGAAAAAAAAAAAAAAAAAAATTGTCAAGTTATTTAAAACCATAAATTCGGCCCTCCGTTCCTTTTAAAGAAATGGTCAGTGACCTTATCATACCAAGTAGGCGTCTTTTCCAGGGGCTGGACCTGTGTCCTCTCATGTCCAGCAGAGCTAGGCTGCTTAGATTGCCTTGGCCCATTGTGTTGCAAGTGGAGGACTTCAGCCTTTTTAAACTACAGATGCTCCTTTCACTGCGACCTAGCCGACAGTTTGATTGATTTAACTATCTACAAAACGATATTAAACTCGAACAAGAAATGATTAAATTATGGAACTGAAACAAGAAAACGCTGAAATTATGTTAATTGAAACAAGGAAGTACAATGAGTGTGTTTATTTATCATGCAAGAAATGAACGAGTAATTTCATAGTGGTTTCTCTCTTGATTTCACAGCAGAATGTGCGACGGTATTAAACTGAACTGTGTCAGTGAAGGAGTAGATCTGAAAATAGCTGTCAATCAAACGGGATTCAGCCTTTCGACTGATCCTCCAATCAGCACGTGGGATTTCTGGCGTCCAGCCTGGCCAAACTCCGCCCACAGCTCCATTCACCCCCAGAGACGCCCAGCGTCCGGGGGCGGGACAACATTGTGGCATTTACCAATTACCGTCCAGTTTTGAGGCAATGAAAAAAAACTGTTCCACTCAGTCCCATTGAAGCCCATGGACGCTGAGTGTCTACGGACAAATGCACTGAGCAGAGATCGTATGAGAAAACAGCGCAACGGGAATGTATGAGAAGTGAACAACATCGTGTCTGTTGATTTGTGATAAAGCTGATTCTGAACGAACTCATCTTTGAGATGAACGTGTTCTAACACATTTGTAGTCAATAAAATGTCAACACAACCGAACATATTTAACCATTTAATTTTCGTAATTTTAGGGGAAGCCAGGCTTCCCTTGCAGTCTATGAGAAATCGCTACTGGTCCATACACATTTGTGAGCACAGAGAAATAGTGTCTGTCCAGTAGATTAAAGTGTCAAACTCCACTATAAAAGTCAAATAGTGAATCATCATCAAATATCAGTGAAACATTAGTCACTTATGTCATCCATGCTAACTGGAAAGTGTTAGCAAGCTAATAAACCATATCTCTAAGAGTAGCCTAGTTTGTTACTGTTTTTAGTCTTTTTATAGTATTTTTAAAGTGTTTTTGCCGTATTTTTATTTTTTAAAAACAAGTTAATAGGCATCTACATTATGTCAGTTGCAAAACAGTAGCTGCTAGCATCATGCCGCTAGGTCTTTTTGATTTTCAAGAAAATTACGGAACTTTTTATAGGAACTAAATTCAGTCCCTCAGAAGGTTCCCTAAGAATGAATAATAACATTATAAACCCTCCAGAGGACACACTTCTGTCTTAATTAGGAAAATTAGTTTGTGTACTTTTTACTCACTTGGCAACCCAATAAAAACATGACCTGCATTTTGGGAAAAGCAGGTGTATGTAGATATAAAAAATAATGCAGCCTTCTTTGTTAATTTACAGCATCAACTTATCGAAGATAATTAACTTTAATTCAGTTAGTAGTCACTTTTTCCATTGGATATCTGCACAAAACTTTTACCGATATTTAACAAATGTTGAAAAAACAGAAGTGCATAATGTCGGTTTTTCCATTAAATCATAAATACAATGATTTTTTAATTTATTATCATGAGATGACACAAGAAGTCATTCAATAAACATGGCCACAAACATAAATATCACATTGATTTACAGATATATTCATTATTACCTCCACCATGGAGGTTGTTTTTTGTCGGCGTTGGTTTGTCTGTCTGTTTGTCCGTGTGCAAGATAACTCAAAAGTTATGGACAGATTTGGATGAAAATTTCAGGAAATGTTGATACTGGCACAAGGAACAAATGATAAAATTTTGGTGTGTGTGTGTTTGGAGGAGGGGGCACGGGGGCCCACTGATCTGCCTTGGCGGAGGTCTGCGCTCTCCGAGTGCTTCTAGTTATTATATATTAACCCTCTATCCTGTTCTAAATATAAAAAATGATTGGGTTTCCTGGTGTGTCCACACATACTGCACCATGTTTCTTTTAAAACTTTTCTTCTTTGCTTGTTATAACGTCCATCAACATCCTTTGTTTTTTTTTTTTGTTTTTTTTTTAATTCATGTGACTCTAGTTGCGAAAAAAGGTCATTCTATTACAGTTTTGTGTGATATACCATTTGCGCTACGCCCGAAAAAACCACCTCTTGCCAGCGCAAAAACTTTTAATCAAAAAATGAGAATTTGGGTGAATTTGTCATTTTTCCATGAGGTAAATTTTACAGCGCAAGTTATATTCACAGAATTTTAGAGTCAATAGAAAAGCAACTTGTGTATCATTAACAACAAGGATGAAAGTACAAAAACTTGGCCACGTTACATGAATACATCAGAGTCCAGCTCATGTAAATCTGAGCTCCTCTCAACTGTTTATTCATATCTGCCTCGGCGGCTCATTGCTGTCTTTTCCAGTAGAGAAGCTGACAGCAAAATGAAGACCACCAAAGCATGCCCGGCCTCTGTTTGCAAAGGGATTTCAGCCCCCTGACCACTCCACCATTGTCATCAAATTTGCACAGAGCTGCAATAACTCAAAGACACTTATCATATGCTTTTGGCTGGCTCGGGTCTCCTTTTCCCCCTGTGGCCAATCATGTTGACCTTCCTGTCAGTTCCCTTGTGGAATTCTGGGTGGCAAACGGTTGTCCAGCCTCCCTACCCTCCCACCCCCCACTTACAGAATGCATACAAATTAGCCTTTCAAAAATCAGATCAAGTTATGTAAAGAACAAAAGTAAGCAGACTTCAAAGGGGGAGGGACGAGGAGGGATGCTGCACGCAGAGGTTTCAGCCAGCTTTTTTTCTCCTCCGGCCCAGTCTTCAGACGCTGTTGTGGATTTGATTATTGTTTTTTAGTGCCCCCTCTCAACTCCTCCTCTCCTCCTCTCCTCCCCCTGGCTCCCTGAGACCTCCTGCACCAGTAAAATGAGTCCAGCCTTTTGGAGCGAATCCCAAGCCCAAACCTGGTCTTTGATTTTGGGGGGCTTGGCACTGCTCCTTCTCCCCCTGCTTTGTTCCTCTTGATGGATCTAGGCGGGCCAGCGAACCATGACCCCTGCCAGCCCACCCCGTCTGTGTCAGCACACACACACACACACACACACACACAGGCATTACACACACACAGATAGACAATGCCAAGCCGCCACAGAACCCAACAGGAAAAAGAGGGGGGGAAAAAAATTGTCGACAAATGTCCTGAAAGCGTCTGCGAATCAAAGTCTCATCGCTGACAGAGATTACAGGCGTGGTGAGTGTCGTTGCTGCTTTCATTGTGTCTGTTCTGATAAGTTAGCCATGTGTGATGGGTGAGGAGGAGAGCCTGGACCGCTGCCTATTCAGCTGCTCTGAACCACCTGCCACCAGATGGACCAGAGTGTGAACTTGAACAAGAAGAGGAGGGGAAAAAAAACACTTCAATTCACCACCCGCCCCACCTCCGCCTCATTTTCTCTCTAAGTGTGTTATCAAACTGGGTATTATATCTGCTTTGTACTGTAGTCATTGCTGAGTTGACAAGCTTTTTACAGTCACTTTTGTGCTGAATATTTCATCCCTGGAACTTTTTTGTGGCAAAAATAAAGCAGCTGCTCATCAAGCCGATGGTGAGAGGTTTCAGGAAGTCGCCAAGATATCCGGCAGTCGCTGGTAATGACTAGCATGTGATTGGGGCTTTATATAACCATTACTCTGAAGAAGTTAGACAACACTTACACATCACAGATGCACACATAGAACCGTAATCATCCTTATAATAGCAATGGATAAATACAGTGCATTGCAACATGGGTCATATTGTGGGTTTGTAGATTTGGACATCTTTTATCAGCTGTCCTTAACATTTTTACTTCCAAATAATTCTGGAATATCCAAATCATTTGCTAGCAACCATTCTGATCATCTCATGTATTTTCACCAGCAGACATCGAACAATATTAACTCATAAAGATCCAAACATCCACCAGCAAACTTTAAGCTGTTTAATACCTGTTGATCCACTAATCCTATCAATGCATGGGAATAATTGGTTTAAAATACAGTTTGTCATCTTTTCACATTTTTATATAATGTTAAGTTTTATTTTGTTTATGGTGTGCAATGCTTTACTTTTTTTTGTATTAGTGATAGTTAACGAGACACTGTGGACAGAAAAACAATAACACATAAACAAAGGGAAAATCAAACAAATAAAAAAAACAACAACAATGACAACATCATATTACAATGAAAAAGATAATAAATGTAAAAGAGCAACTAAACAATATAGCTTGATTAGGGGTGATAGGGAAAAGGGGAAGAGGAGAGTGTGAATGAAAGTGAGAAAGAGAGAGGGGGGAAATAATAATTGTTGTAATAATACAAAAATATAATAATAATAATAATAATAATAATAATAATAATAATAATAATAATAATAATAATAATACCAGTAGTCTAATTTACTAGTATTATTGTGGCAGCGGTAGCAAAAATCCACATCATTTGTTAGCAGCCATTCTGATCATCTCATGTATTTTCACCAGCAGACATTGAACAATATTAACTCATAAAGATCCAAACATCCACCAGCAAACTTAATCATTTACCAATGTAAACTGTTTAAAACCTGTTGATCCAATAATCCTATCAATGCATGGGAATAATTGGCATAAAATACAATTTGTCATCTTTTCACAGTCATCAGATATGACCCATTTGGACGTTCAGAGGCTCCGTAGTGAATGTGGAAACACCTTCATCTTCTACAACAGGGTTGTCAAACTCGTTTTAGTTCATGCTGTATCCATACTGTAATAAAAGAATTAAATCCAACCAATAAGGAGAATTGATCTAAGGTTCAGATTTTTATATATTACAATATTTTTTTTTCTGTTAACACCTTGTAAAACAGCCTGTCACTGGATTTGGGAGGAATGCAATGAAAATCTTTTAAAGGAAGTCCTTTATCCTTTTTTTGACTAGTCATATTGTTGAGGAGATTGGAAGAAGAGTCCTGCTACAACTGTCTTAGATCAAAACTGTCATATAACTCCTGGCCCCAGTACACTTATATTGGAGGCGGAATTGCTAAATAGGACAGGGTTAAAAAAACAAACAAAACAAAACTGTAAATAGTATCTGGATAAATATAATATAATAAAACTGACTAATTTGCACTATGTAAAAAACTGTATTTGCACTTCAGTTTGCACTTTCTGTACATATTACAATGTAAAACCCACTGTAAATAACATATACATAAACATATATTTTTAATAGACCGGATCCACACAGCTGAGGTGGCTCGGCATCTGTTTCGGATGCCTCCTGGACGCCTCCCTGGGGAGGTGTTCTGGGCATGTCCCACTGGGAGGAGACCTCAGGGAAGACCTAGGACACGTTGGACAGACTATGTCTCTCGGCTGGCCTGGGAACGCCTCGGGGTCCCCCTGGAAGAGCTGGAGGAGGTGTCTGGGCATCCCTGCTTAGACTGTTGCCCCTGCGACCCAGCCCCGGATAAGCGGCAGATGATGGATGGATGGATCCACACATCCACTCACTATATAAAAACTCCAATTTACACTCTGTACATATTACATTGTAAATCCACTGTAAATCTCAGTCCATTGTTGTCTCTGTCTCTAGTGGACTGTTTGTCTGTATCAGGGGTGTCAAACTCATTTTCCTCTGGGGGCCACATCTAGCCCAATTTAATCTGAAATGGGCCGGACCAGTACAATAATAACATGATAACCAATAAATAATGACAACTACAAATTGTTTTAGTGCAAAAAATAGTGTTCAATTATGCCAATATTTACATTTACAAACTATCCAAACAAAAAGGATGTGAATAACCTGAAAAAAA
This sequence comes from Sphaeramia orbicularis, assembly GCF_902148855.1. Lineage (NCBI taxonomy): Eukaryota > Metazoa > Chordata > Actinopteri > Kurtiformes > Apogonidae > Sphaeramia > Sphaeramia orbicularis. The sequence continues at coordinate 17,041,697 of NC_043974.1, read as the reverse complement.
CAGAATTTGTTAAGAAATATAAGTACAATTTATCAATATTATGCCTCGACTTATCATTTATACATATGCACAAAACATTTAGTAACAGGCTGGAAATTACTAAAATTACACTTAATTTTCTTCATTTCTTCATTTTGTTCAAGTTATTCACATGTTATTGTTAAAGGATAGTTTGTAAATGTAAACATTTTCATAATTTAATGTTTTTCGCACTAAATCAAAGAGAAAAAATTGGTGTTTCATTATTTCTAGGTTATTATGATATTATATTTTGAGTTTGATGCCCTAACTTGCACTTTGCAAATTCATCCCACGGGCCAGACTGGAACCTTTGGCGGGCCGGTGTTGGCCCCCAGGCCGCATGTTTGACACCTGTGGTCTATATTGTGTCCAGGTCCACATGTTGTCTGGGTTCATGTTGGAACTGTATGTCGTGAGCAGTGTAAAAACTGAAACCAATTCCTATTATGTGTTCACATACTTGGCCAATAAAGCTGATTCTGATTCTGAATATGTTCTGTAACGGGGGGGATGAATAAGATGGGGGAATAATGTGTAAGGGGGGGGTCCTCCAGGGTTCTCCATAAGTACCCGCGATGTACCTCTCTCTCTCTCTCTCTCTCTCTCTCTCTCTCTCAAATTTCTCTCTGTATACACAACCCGTACAGACGTATACCTGCAGACGCTAATGTTCTGTATAACTGTAACTGTGTTTTGCACTTTAAGTTACATAAACTATTAATTTATCCCAAATACGTGGACTATCTTGACCTTTGAACCTTACCAATCAATTATACATAGTAGTAATAGTAGTAGCAGCAGTGCAGTATTTGTACTATTTTTCTATTTGAATCAGAAAGTTTGTATAATATTTTTAATGACACATTTCACAGTGTAACAGAACCACATGCACAAAATCAGATTACATATGCAAAATGATTGTTTATGTTGTTATTACAAGTGCTTTGTATGTTATAAAATGCAAAACCACTTGTGTGATCCTGAGAGGGACAGCAAAGACGACAGGTTATGGATGAAAACATGACCTACACTTAACTTTATGGGTTAAAGTTCACACTCTGTTGAGGCTCTGATCATCATTTCAGAATCAGAATCAGATTTATTGGCCAAGTATCTGAACACATACAAGGAATTTGGCTTCGGTTTTTCTTTGCTCACGACGTACAATTTCAACATAAACCCAAACACACTTAAACATAGACCTAATCTAATTCAACTCAAAGTGGTTCACAGACTGCATTGGTCTGAAGTGAAGCTGGTAAAATTAAACCGGACTTGAATCCTACTTGTGATCGTTGTGAAGCTGAACCGGCCACACTGTCTCATGAGTTCTGCTTTTGTTCAAAACTGAAAAACTTTTGGCAGTCTATATTTTAATTTCTTTCTGATGTAACAAGGTCTCATATTGAACCTGAGGCAACAATTGCAATATCTGGCATTACTTCACATTCTTTTCATTTGAACCAAAAATCTAAAAATCGAATTGTCTTCACCACTCTTCTAGCTCGTAGACTAATTCTACTTAAATGGAAAGATAAACAACCTCCAACATTTAAATCTTGGTTTCTGGATCTTTTACATCATTTAACATTGGAAAAATCAGATATTCTTTAAGAGGATGTGCCAAATAGTTTTTCAGTACCTGGTAACCTGTTCTGAATCATATAAAACAGGTAGATCCCTCACTTATTCCACTGTAGTCTTATTAATACAAGTCTGTGACTAATATTTGTGTTCCTTATTTATTTATTTATTTATTTATTATTATTATTATTATTAGTAGTAGTAGTAGTAGTAGTAGTAGTAGTAGTAGTAGTAGTATTGTTGTTGTTGTTGTTGTCTTTTCTTTTCTTTTTTTTTTATGATGCAACAGGGTGGGAATGTTTATGGGTTTGGGTATAACCCCCCCCCCCCAAAAAAAAACCTCAAAAAACCCCAAAAAACAATGACTGTATTAAGCTTTTCTGAATGACTTGATATGTAATAAAAACACTTTGAACAACAACAACAACAAAAAAAAAAACTAAAACATAGACCTAATATAAACAAACATTTACCATACCATACCAACTTTATTTATAATGCACTTTATGAACTTTACAGTTGGCCAAAGGCCTGTACACGAATCATAAAACAAGGGAATAAATGTGTAAAAACAGCGAAAACACAAGGTACAAGGCGGGCTAAGAACAACAAAATACAACCATCATAAAAACAAAGACAAATTAAAATCTGGTAAAAACAACATAAAAAAAAAAACAAAACATCTCACTCACTGATTTGACTAGAGCAGGGGTGTCAAACTCATTCCAGTTCAGGGGCCACATTCAGCTAAATTTGACCTGAAATGGACCGAATCAGTAAAATAATAAAATAATAATATATAAATAATGTCAACTCCAAACTTTCCTGTATGTTTTAGAGTGAAAAAAGTTCATTTACATTATGAAAAAGTTTACATCTACGAACTATCGTTTCAACAATGTAAATAACATGAACAAACTGAAAAAATAAGTGTAATTCTAACAATATTCTGCCTCAGTTTATCATTGACACATGTACATTATAACTTACAGATCACAGTGGATCTACAAACACATAAAATATTTAATAACAGACAGAATATTGTTAAAATTGTACTTACTTCTCTTAAGACATTTCTGGTTGTTCATATTTGTTCAGGTTATTCACAATTTTACAAAATTATACTTTGTTTTAGTGTAAATACATGAAAATATTTACATTTACAGAGAGAAAAATTTGGAGTTGTCATTATTTTTATGTTACTATGATAGTATTTTACTGGTCTGACCCACTTGAGATTGAATTGGTCTGAATGTGGAACCTGAACTAAAAAGATTGTTAATATTTCAGTGTAATTTTGCATTTTACAAATTCATCCCAAGGGCCGGACTGGACCCTTTGGCGGGCTGGATTTGGCCCCCGTGCCACATGTTTAACACCTGTGGACTAGAGACAACAACAGCAATGGGTTGAGAATAGTTCAGATAAATATGAATAAGTGGGTAGATGTGTACAGAGAACCGGTCTATTAAATATATATGTTTATGTATATATTATTTACAGTGGATTTATATTGTCAGCATGTATAGAGTACATCAGTGCTGCACATATTATGGATAGATAGACCACGTTATCACCACTAGGTAGCAGTGCAACCCAGATTTTTAGTCTCCAGTTACTCTTAAATGACTCTTTAAAGAAATCAAATCCTCACAAAGACAGTCAGAGAGAACAGAGGTCTTCTTCTTCTTCTTGGTGCACAGTAAATTCTTCATCTAACTTGTGATGACATGCTGTTATGAGCTCTGTAAAAGCCAATAAATGCTAAATCCATCCAGTGAGGCCAGATGTGCTAATGGCTCCCAGAGTGTACCACAGAGACTTTCCAGCCTGAAGGGAAGTAGGTGAGCGCTGCTGCTTAACTTCCTGGGCTGTAATTAGAACCAAATGAAACAGGGAACCCATGCGCACACACCCCCGAACCCCCTACCCCACCTCACAAACCCCCTTCAGTCGACTCTTAATTGACTTAATGGTTGAGTGGTGCCCTGCCCGGCTGGAGCTGGGGGAAAGCCTCATTAGCACTCTGCTTTCACCAGGCCCACAAAACAAATCATCAATAGCCAAGCAGACAAATGTGCCTGTTAAAGACCCCAAAGGTTAATTATGGATCAGTTGGCCACATTTTGAAGTCCATTAAACCCATTTAGACTTTTAAAGAGGCTTTAGATGTACTGGATACGAAGGCATCGGTTTGGGCAAAATACTCTTATGCAACCCTGCAGGTTTTAACACTTATGTTGTGTCGGAATAAATGTATTAACATTTCTTTTTATTGCCTTAAAAACACATATAATAACATATTATGAAGATCATCTCAAGACCTTTCAGCTATTTGCAAGATCAGGGAGATGAAATGCAAACAAAGACAAATAAAATCAAATAAATCTTGAACAGAAATAGAAATACAAGCAAAGAAATCTATACTGGAATAAAAACAGAAAATTTGGTCTAAAGATAGAGACATACAGTATGCCAGGGGTGTCAAACTCATTTTAGTTCAGGGGCCAAATCCTCCCAATATGATATGAAGTGGGCCGGACCAGTAAATTAATAACATACAGGGTGGGGAAGCAAAATTTACAATATTTTGAGGCAGGGATTGAAAGACAGTGTATGACCAATTAGTTTATTGAAAGTCATGAGAATTTATTTGCCACAAGAAAATGTACATAATAGAAAATGTTTTTATTCTATGTGTCCTCCTTCTTTCTCAATAACTGCCTTCACACGCTTCCTGAAACTTGCGCAAGTGTTCCTCAAATATTCGGGTGACAACTTCTCCCATTCTTCTTTAATAATATCTTTAAGAAAGTCGACATTGCTGTGTGATGTTCTATTGGTAGCATGTTCTAAAACGCCCCAAATAGCAGAATCCAGAGGGTTTAGATCTGGGCTAGAAGGCGGCCATAAACATGATTCCCAAAAAATTGCTAAAGTTGGATTTGTTGCTGTTGTCAACAAGTGTTTTGGTGTTCTTGTGTAAGATTTTAACTTCAAATCATATTTTACTGCATTTCTAACGGTCTTGTTGTCTACCTCAAGTTCAATTGCCATTTTTCTCATGGATTTGGTTGGATCCTTTAGGATTTTGGATTTGAGAGCTTTAATAAAAGCTTTGGTACGTTTTTTTTGTTGCTTCCCTCCACTTCCAGACTTTCTCGTAATAGTTTTGCTCATAGTCATTTTCTTCTTTACATTATAAACAGTCTTTATGGACACTCCAACTATTTTTGAAATCTCCTTTGGTGTGACGAGTGCATTCAGCAAATCACACACTCCTTGACGTTTGCTTTCCTGATTACTCATATGGGCAAAAGTTTCTGAAAAGGTATGGATAATAGTGTTAGGTATGATTATGACATCAATATATGTTTAGTTTCAAAACAATTGACGTAGTGCCTGCTGAGAAAAAACAACTAAATGTTCATTGTAAATTTTGCTTCCCCACCCTGTAATAATATATAAATAATGCCCACTCCAAACATTTCAATGTGTTTTATAGAGAAAAAAGTAAAATTACATTATGGAAACATTTACATTTATAAACTGTCCTTTTAAAAATGTGAATAACATGAACAACTATGAAAAAACTGAAATTTATTAAGAAAAATAAGTGCAATTTTAACTATATTTTGCCTCTGCTTATCATTTGTAAATGTGCATTACAACTTACAGATCACAATGGATCCGCAAATACCAAAATATTTTAGTAACTGCCAGAAATTAGTAAAATTGCACTTACTTCTCTTAACACATTTCTAGTTTTCATATTTTTTGTGAAAGGCTAGCTTGTAAATTTACACATTTTCATTTAATTTCAATTTTTTACACTAAAAAAGAGGAAAAAAAATTGGAATTGTAATTATTTGTAGGTTTTTATGGTAGTATTTTACTGATCTGACCCACTTGAGACTAAAGTAGGGCTTTTTATGGGCCCTAAAATAAAAGGATTGACTGTTAATATCGTGAGTGTAATTTTTGCATTTCACCAATTCATCCTACGGGCCAGATTGGACCCTTTGGCGGGCCGGATTTGGCCCCCGGGCCACATGTTCGACACCTGTGCAGTATGCAATCCACTATTCACTGTAAAAAAAAAAAAAAAAGGCTGTAATTTAACAGAATGTTCACAGTTTATTTTACAGATTTTTCCTGTATTTTTAAGAAACAGGAAAATATCAATGAAATGACCAAAATAGACTGTGATTTTACATGTTTGAATGAAACAGGCTTTTGTGTTGCTGTAATTTTTTTCTTATGCAGGATGGTTTGGTAACATTTTTTCATTCATTTCTTTGCATAAACAACAAATAATAAGCGCAGATGCAGAAGCACACAGTCAGATTTGACCCATAACATAAAGACTTTCTATCAGCATTTAAAAAGAAACATTATCCAAATGTGTTTTGTCTTTTGTTGTATTTGATAGGTCATTGTTGAAGATGTAAGATGTGATGGTTTTTTTTATTATTATTATTCAAATTTTTATTCAGAACAGTCTCACAACACAGAACATCATTGGAACAAAGTATACTGTTCTCATTATTATTATTATTATTATTATTATTATTATTATTATTATTATTATTATTACCTTTTTTTGTTTTGAAAAAGAAAAAAAAGGTGTCAACATTGCTCACTGGAAGGAAAAAAAAAGGAATTTGTGAATCTTGATACAGGAATAATGTCATATATTCGCAGTACAAAATATAACAGAAGAGTGATTTGTGAAGCTCAGTGGTCTTCATGGTCATCCCACCAGGCTCTCACATTCATCCATGTGCACAAATGACCGCAGACATGTCCATGAAACACACACATGCAAAAAAAAATGGTGTAAGATAAATAAAGTAAACAAGTAAGTAAATGGATAATAATAATGATAATAACAAGCTTGTACATATAGCTAACTATACACACACACACACACACACACACATATATGAAAACTATACACAAATACATATATATTGCAGCGAGCCACACTGTTTGCATTGTTGGACAGTTTGCGGACAGTCATGTGACTCACGTAGTTTGCAGTGTTGCTGAGTCATGTGATGGTGTGCCACTTTGCATGCTGAAATTATGCGTTAAAAGCTAGTTCCTGTTATGTGTTGTATGGTCATGTGACTCATGTTGTGCCTATGGGGGGAGAGCAGCTGAGTTGACTGGGTAGAGGGAACGTTTTAGTTTGACACCATGACTGAACAGTCTGTGCTGTTGCAATAGAATATGTGCTGTACCACACATGTTGTTATAAAAAATAGTAACAAAAATTTGCATTCTCATAGTGTCGTGGTGTATTGTGGCATGAGAAGTGCAACCCAAGTTCCCTCTCCTCTGACTTAATTCTGCTGAGAAGTCACAAAATGTATACACATATAGTAGTATTAATAATCATAATACAAGGAGAAAAACAGAGAGAAAGGGGGTTAAAGGAGTGTAACAGTTTACCTGCGCATTTAGTATTTGGATATGAAGATGTGTTTTGATCAGAATAAAATCTACATTAGTCCAATCTGACCAGAACACATTAGAAAAGTGGGAATAAAAAATAAAAAAAAGTAGTCAGGTTTGAGGCATTTCAATAAAGCTTTGTAGAAACTCTCTTTGACTTGATATAACAAACGCAAATAAAGTAAAACTAAACGGTTTTAGATGTTAAGTTTTAGCTCGTTGTGTTTTTGTATTTGTGTATTTTAGATGTGTTTTTTTTTCATATATTTTCAGAATTTGGCTCATGGTGCAAAGCTGTGCACAAATCCAATAATACTCAACACATTTCGCTTCTATGTCAACATTAAACTCTATACTCGACCTTCTGACCTGTCTCATGCACCACAAAGACCAATGCTTTTGAAAGAATATGGAAACCATTCCTTGACTATATTAATGTGAATATATCTGCTATAATGACAAGAGCATGTGTATAAAAATGATTTTCTTTTTTTTTTTCCTACCCAGCTTCCATTGTATTGAATACTGTACTCTACCTTTCATATGTATAGCCAAGAAGGTATGTATAAGTGCATATGTACATGTGCATTTATGTGTGTATATGCATATATATAATTTTATTTATGTATTTTCTGACCACTCCCAGCCTGTATTTGTTTTATTATTTTGTTTTATGTGTGAGTGTTTAAAAAGGAAAAAAAAACAATAAACACATTTATTAAAAAAAAAAAACAACAACTCTATACTCAACAGTCCTTCTTTGCAACAAAATGGAACATCCACCATCTGAATAACTGTTTCTCAGCAGCAGCTACACACAAAAGACTGGCGTCCTTGGTGTTCTCTACCTCCGTAATTGTCTCATACAGGCGCCCGTGTATGTATGTACTCACATCTCAATCAACTCAAGAATAGAAAGGATTCAGAAAAGTAGAATTACAGTGCAGTCATCTACACATTATACTACTGAAAACTCACACAAAGTACAAAAAAAAAAAAAAAAAAAAAGCAATACAATTACAGTGCTTTGGCAGAACAACAACCATATTATATTGTAAGACTCCACTTAAATATCACAGCGTGCATCTGTTCAGGTATGTTCTGCGTCCTCAATAGTGTATTTGCCCAATGATTAGAACAGCTTTCTGTCTATAAGAAGAAAAATGTGTAGTATTTTGCAATGCGTGTGTTACAGAATGGCAAACGAAGTACAAAGCATAAAATATGTTCTTAATTTGTGTCTTTTTTTTTTTTTTTTTTTTTTTTGCTGTGGTCATAAAAATTAAGGTTTTGCTCTTTTCATATGTGCATTTATTTTCAGTGCATAAAGTGAACTTGTTATGTGATGGATTCCTTGGCGGAGAACATGTTTTTCCCATGAGAGGAAATAAAAGTAACTCGCTTCACTTTAACCTTAACCTTATGCTGCTTTAAACTAATCACATCCTGGCTCTGGTTCTGCTAAAGCCGCTCTAAAGACCTTGTTCTGTACGGAGAAGTGGTAAAACACTGGTGAGATATGCCTGAGATATTTACTTTAAACCCGTTCATGCATGAATTATAAGAGCCTTAATCAAGATTTTTTTTTTCCTGAATGTTTTTATTCCTCTAGGCTTTAAAAAAAAAAAAAAAAAAAAAAAAGAATGCGATTGAAATTGTTTTTATGAACCCATTTTTCATGGAGTTGCAAAAATGTCCACTCAGCTGGTCACCATGCGTTAAATTTTTGAAGCAAAGAAACGTATTTACTGATAAACTGTGTGAAAACTATGAAATGAAAACATTTTTAATGTAGCTAATCTGATGTTTTCTCATATTTTAACATACACTAATACTAGCCATTACTCACTTCATGGAGATAATATTTGATTTGATTTAATTTATTTATTTATTTTGAACATGCAAGGAAAAAAATAAAACAAAACAAAATAAACAACATAAAACATTTAACCTGTTTAACCCTGACCATATTTTCAGGGGAAGAACGCCTAAACAGACATACCCAAAGTAAATGAAGAATGACTTCACAATAATAAGGTTCATATGGATGTTCTTGGTGTCTATGGACATTTACAGACCTCACAGAATCTATTCCCATTGTCTAAAATATTGTATCTATTACTATGTCTGAGTAAACTGTAACAAACTAAAAGAGAAATTAGAATTTTTTATCCTCGCCTGTGTTTTTTTCGGCTGGATTGACGATGATATGCATAAATTAATTGTTCGTGTCCAAGATTTTTAATAGTGTAATATTCACCCCACAAAGATTAAAAATCATGTTTGAACATTAAAGTTTGCACTAAAATACACTTTTGATGTACTTTTATCAACATTAGGGTCTAAACTTTGAGCAAAAGTTGAAAAAAACATCCATTGTCCTGATTTATTATATTTTTATAGTAGATGAATATTAATAAAATTTTTTAGGCCCGCGGGCAGACCGATAGGGCTAAAGGGGTTTATGGACAGAATCTATCTTCAGCACATACAAATCTGAATATTGCATTGTCAAAAAGGAGTAAGAAGAAGTATAAACTTATTTAATCCTACCCTTCAGTGCTTTTATACCTTTATCACTAATTTGATACAAGAATCAAACAATACTATTTTCCTAATTTTGGCATTGAACCACAACAAATACATAAAGCAGTAACTGCATTACACACAGCAATATGATCATAGCAGTACAGTCATACAAACAGACTCAACAATTCAACCATTTTCTTCAATAATTACAGCATATTTATCAGTACAACATCATCCATAAACAAACAGGCCTCATTGTCATTATTAAATATTGTATCTCTCAAGAATCATTTTTTATATCTTTTTTAAACTGAATTATGTTTGATATTTGTGTTATTTCACACATAATTTGTTCCATATTTACTCCACAGATGGTGATACAGAAACTTTTGAACGTAGTGCGTACTTTATGAATCTTTAAATTTAACTTTCCTCTTAAATCATAGTCTCCTTCTCTTTCACAAACATTTCTTGAATATTACCCGGCAGTAAGTTATTTTTTGCTTTCTACATTATTTGAATAGTTTTGAATTCCATGCAAAAAAAAAAAAAAAAAAAGATATTTACAGTTTAATAACAATACAACCAATTGATTTAGACTCAACATGTTAGTGCAGATCAGGTTTATGAAGAACAGTAAAGTTACAGTAATGGTATGAATTGTGGTGTATGGGATGGTGCATTCACTGCAAAAATCTAAATCTGACCTCATGTATTTTTCTCATTTTTATTCAAAATATCTCACCACACTTAAAATAAGACACAATCACCTGAAGAGTATTTTTTTTTTTTAATTCAAGCAGAAAAAATCTGCCAATGGAACAAATGAAAATTATCTTTTTGATTTTCCAGCTCTATTGTCTAAAAATCAGTTCTTATATCTCACTGAAAAGTTACTCGTTAGGTGATTATGTCTTCTTTTAAGTGTGATGAGATATTTGGACTATGAAAAAAGGTAAACACGCACATCTAAAATAAGAGGTGTGCAGGATCCCAAAAAATTAAACCATGAAAAATAAAGGAAGGTCCGCATAACCTATGAGCTCCCAAACCATTTATTCAGTGACGTTTGAGGCCGAGGCCCTTCATCAGACTGAGGACAGACAACTTACACAGGTGTTTTATATGTAGCATCTAATCACACACGTGACCTGCGATATACGTCATTTTGGAATAACAGAAAAAGTCTATTAAAACATTTCAAACATATGATCAATTATAAATGATCAAGAATCAAACATTCCAAGTATCCACAAATACAAAATACACAGGTGTTTTATATGCAGTGTCCGACCACAATAGCACGTGACATGCAATATATGTCATCTTAGAAGAGCAGAAAATAGCTTATTAAACCTTATCTACATACAATCAATCATAAATCGTCAAATGTTTCAAATATTGTGTCAAATTTATAATAAATGTGTCAAATTTGAAGCATTTGACGATTTTCTGCTCTTCTAAGATGACATATATTGCATGTCACGTGCTATTGTGGGTCGGACACTGCATATAAAACACCTGTGTATTTTGTATTTGTGACACTTGGAATGTTTGACTCTTGATCATTTAATAACTGATCATATGTTTGGAAATGTTTTAATAGACTTTTTCTGCTATTCCAAAATGACGTGTATCGCAGGTCACGTGTTGTGATTAGATGCTACATATAAAACACCTGTGTAAGTTTGTCTGTCCTCAGTCTGATGAAGGGCCTCGGCCTGAAACGTCCCTGAATAAATGGTTTGGGAGCTCACAGGTTGTGCGGACCTTCCTTTATTTTTTCATGAGATATTTGGACTAGAAATGAGAAAAATACACTTGGTAAGATTTAGATTTTTGCAGTGTGAGCGTCCACTGTGTTCGCTGATATGGAACTAAAACAATAAAATCCATGAATATACAGAGAACAGCTGTCTACTGTAGTGACCGCTATGCATGAAAGAGTTAATTTATTTGAAAAGCGAAGAAATAGAAGGATCTTTGTATGTTTGTAAGTTTCTGCTGGTGTGGATCACTGAGAGAGTGTGTGTTATGGTGCATGGGATGCAGTTTCCTCCTCATTTTTCCCCCTCATTATTTCCTCATAAATGGAGCAGAATGAAGAGTGAACCCAGGTAGTGTTTGGACTCATTTGTCCAGTTAAGGACCTCAGCTTCTCCTGCATGTTTGATTAGTTTGGACAAGCCAGCGCGACCAGCTCCGGTTTGTGCATGCAAGCCAAGTCTGTGTCACACTGAAAAGTTATTTAATTATTCGAAATGTCAAGTATGATTTCCATTGCACAAAGGGTGAAAAGAAAACAGTTTGATTTGAATTCTTAAGCCTCGTAGCACGACAGTCCTATTTAGTTTAATTAAAGGCTATGTAGTTTTACAGGCTTCCACATTTGAGGCCTGATAGTGTCTGCTTATGATGTAAATAGAGAGAAAGGGGATCAGGAAGTATTTATCGGGCAGAATGTTCAAAATGACACATTGAGAAAGAGGTGAGACTGAAATAAGAACAATTATGTCAATCGTATGTCTGGTTTAAAGTGTAGTCGGCATATAATTCTAGTTTAGCTTCAAGAAACATAAACAAAACCTGATGTGGCTTTGACTAACTCTATAAAAAACAAACAAATAATAAAGTCCCACTAATTAGAAGACTGCATCATGTTGGTGTTATACACCGATCTGCCATAACATTCTGACCACTGACAGAAGGAGAAGTAGGAGGAGGAGGAGGAAGCAGGAGTAGAAAGGAGTAGAAGGAGTAGTAGTAGTAGTAGTAATAGTAAGTAGTATTAGTAATAGAAGTATGAGTAGGGTAGGAGTAGGAGTAGGATAGGAGTAGGAGTAGAAGGAGTAGTAGTAGTAGTAGTAATAGAAGTAGGAGTAGGAGTAGGAGGAGGAGAAGGAGTAGTAGTAGTAGTAGTAGTAGTAGTAGTAGTAGTTAGTAGTATAGTGGTAATAGTAGTAGTAGTAATAGAAGTAGGAGTAGGAGTAGGAGTAGAAGGAGTAGGAGTAGTAGTAGTAGTAGTAGTAGTAGTAATAGAAGTAGGAGTAGGAGTAGGAGTAGGAGTAGGAGGAGTAGAAGGAGTAGTAGTAGTAGTAGTAATAGTAGTAGTAGTAGTAGTAGTAGTAGTAGTAGTAGTAGTAGTAGTGGTAATAGTAGTAGTAGTAATAGAAGTAGGAGTAGGAGTAGAAGGAGTAGTAGTAATAGTAGTAGTAGTAGTAGTAGGAGTAGTAGTAGAAGGAGTAGTAGTAGTAGGAGGAGGAGGAGGAGGAGTAATAGTAGGAGTAGTAGTAGTAGTAGTAGGAGTAGTAGGAGTAGCAGTAGTAGTAGTAGTAGTAGTAGTAGTAGTAGTAGTAGTAGTAGTAGTAGTAGGAGTAGTAGAAGTAGGAGGAGGAGGAGGAGTAATAGTAGTAGGAGTAAGAGTAAGAGTAGTAGTAGTAGTAGGAGTTGGAAGTAGTAGTAGGAGTAGGAGTAGGAGTAGTAGGAGCAGTAGGAGGAGGAGGAGTAGTTGTAGTAGTAGTAGGAGGAGGAGTAATAGTAGTAGTAGTAGTAGTAGTAGTAGTAGTAGTAGAAGTAGGAGGAAGAGGAGTAGTAGTAATAGTAGTAGTAGTGGTAGGAGGAGGAGGAGTAGAAGTAGGAGGAGTAATAGTAGTAATAGTAGTAGTAGTAGTAGAAGTAGTAGAAGTAGTAGTAGTAGTAATAGTAGTAGTAGTAGGAGGAGGAGGAGGAGGAGGAGGAGGAGTAGAAGTAGGAGGAGGAGGAGTAGTAGTAGTAGTAGTTGTAGTAGTAGTAGGAGTAGTAGAAGAAGGAGTAGTAGTAGAATTAGTAGGAGTAATAGTAGTAGTACTAGTAGAAGTAGGAGGAGGAGGAGTAATAGTAGTAGTAGTAGTAGGAGTAGGAGTAGCAGTAGTAGTAGTAGTAGTAGTAGTAGTAGTAGTAGTAGTAGAAGTAGGAGGAGGAGGAGGAGGAGGAGGAGTAGTAGAAGTAGGAGGAGTAATAGTAGTAGTAATAATAGTAGTAGTAGTAGTAGTAGTAGTAGTAGTAGTAGTATAGTAGTAGTAGTAGTAGTAGGAGTAGTAGTAGGAGTAGGAGCAGTATATTTGTTTTAATCGATAATGGAGAGGTCTGCACCTTAATGGAAATGAAAAAGTAAGGTTTGAAAGTAAGTGCTTGACTTAAAGCAGAGGTTATCAATTATATTTGTCAACATGATTATTATTATTATGATTTATTTAGTATTATTATTAGTATTAGTAGTAGTAGTAGGAGTAGTAAGTAGTAGCATAGTAGTAGTAGTGGTAGTAGTAGTAGTAGTAGTAGTAGTAGTAGTAGTGTAGTAGTAGTAGTAGTAGTTTTTTTCTGAGGAGGTGCTGTAGGAGCCAGACATTGAATTATACAGAGCTGTGTAAAAGTCTTAGGCCTCCTTTAGTGTCATTGTTTTTGCAAGGTTATAATAGCATATTTCTATTTTTCTAATCTCTTCATTAAGTAATAAAATGCACAAAACACACTCACTTTATTCAAAACCAACTCAAATCTCACCTCTTCAGATCATCATTCGAAAACTGACTGCCTGTTCCTCATCCACCCTCATCCACCTTCTCTTATGTGTTTTCTTTCTGTATGTGTCTCTCCCTTTTTGCTTCAGTATTTGTTCTTTGTTTGTCCTTTGTATCCACTCTGTATCTGTTTTTCCCCGTTTGTTGTGTGTTTGTCCATTGGCTGCTTATTGTAAAGTGTCTTTGAGTACTTAGAAAAGCACTATATAAAACCGATGTATTATTATTGTTATTGCTATTATTATTATTATTATTATTATTATTATTATTATTATTATACACAAGGAGCTTTAACCAAATGAAACATCTGGCATGTTAGATTAGTGCAGTAAAACACTTATGTCTGCACGTACCAGCTCAAAATATTTGACTTTGACAACTTTGTACGGATCTGCAGAAAAGCAGATTTTAAAATTTATTTTTGTACAATTTTTAATTCATATTTCATGTATATTCAAGCTGTATCTTAATAGAGAGTGAAAAACACATGTATATGACAAGTAGGCCAAGACGTATGCACAGGATTGTATGTGTGAAAAAAATAAATAATATTAAGTTTCTTTGGTCTCATTAGGCTTAACCCTTTCATGCATGAATTATGAGAACATTAATCAAGATCTTTTTTCCCCAAGTGGTTTTTTATTAATCTTCAGATATGAAAAACAAAAACAAAGAAAAAAAACAATGTGACCTATTTTTTTATGAAGTTACAAAACTGTCCATCAACTGGACACCATACATTTAATTTTAGAAAGCAAAGAAAACTGTAGTTACTGATATACTGTGTGAAAAATATGAATTATTCTCATATTTTAACGCCTCTAATACTATTGTTTTACTCACTTCATGGAGATAATATGCGAGAAAAAAAAAAAACTTTTTGTTTAAAACAAAACAAAACAAAATTGACAATTTATTTTACACTCAGACATGTTACTACAGATCAGGTTTATCTTGAACGGCAAAGTTACAGTAATGGTATGAATCGCAGTGTATGGGATGATGCATAAGCGTCCACTGTGTTGGCTGATATGTCCACTGTAGTGACCAGTATGCATGAAAGGGTTCATAGAATTTTCAGTATGAACTTCAATAGGGCAGATTAAAACAGTGCACCGTGGCCAAAGTATGTGCATATTAGATTAGATTTTAGTATTCAATAATTGAAATACTGCAGTAAAACTACTTGAAATTATCAGAGGTACTTGACTGTTGAGGGCATTGGTGTCAAATTTAATCAGGACTGTACCTTATATCCAATGTCAGTTCTGTCCCAGTAGAATGAATGTTCTTTATGGTGAGTTTAACTGACAGTATATCCCACTGGATCATCTGGCACATAGTGAGACTAAAAACTAATAGTTGTAGGTAACAACTAAAATATTTAGCCATGCATATTTACTGTGTTGATAACTATATAACATTTCCAGCTAAAATTCTCTTTTTAATCATATAGAATATCACTGACATGCAGTATTGTAATAGATAAACAGTAAAATATATGTCATATATCTAATTTTGGTGCAGTTCTCTCTATGTGCCATAAACCGCCCATAGTAAGTGAAAAATATGTAGTATTCGGTTCATATAATGTTAATTTACTGTAACTCCTATTGAGTTTGTTACAGTTCAAGTATTACACTATGTTAAACTGTAGTTTAATAAAATCCATTGAAGTAAACAAGTCTAATACTTTATGAAAACAGGTGATTTTATTTGTGTATCTATCAGAATGTCTAAGGCCATGGACGTATTGATGGTGTTATAGTGTCATCTAGTGGCAAGTAATAGTACTGTAAGGTCCTGAGCTAGGGTAAGCAGGGTGTTATTCTAGAAATTAGACAGAAACAAATTAGAAATAAATCAGAAAAATGAAACACAGATTAGTTTACAGTGGGGCTTTTCTGAAGGCTTGTGTCCTTGTTTCATTAAAATAGATGTGGACTTTCTACGGCTGTTTATATTTTAAATGAGAATCAACTCAGATGGGCAGCATTGGGTGGCTCACTGAAGAAACATTGTATTGTAACCATGAAAAGTCCTGAAAATCCTGGAGCCTTTTGTTCATCTTTTGTCAACTTGTTACAGCATATAGATCACTGTCAATGCCAATTCTTGGAGAGCTGACTGCTTTGTAAAGTAAAGACATTTGAGCTTTTTCTTTATGCAATGACAAATGTGTCGTTTCTGGGTTTCTTGTTTTGTGGATGTTGTACGCTGGTTTAGAGTGTAGACATCAGGCCTGTATTTACATTGTGTGTTCTAATTCACACTCTTTCCATGTCTTATTGCAGACATTTGCAAGATTCAGGTATAATAATCTGAACAGTATCAACCCATGTGGTTTGACTCAAATTTCAATAGGTTTAAGTACCAGGTAGGAACACTAATGTCAGGAATGTTTGCTCTGTTTATACCAAATATCATCCTCAATCCTAGTCTCATGGAAACTGGGAATCTGGTTAAATCATCTTTATGTAATGAAGCAAATAACAAGGTTGTCAAGACTACACCAGTCCAGTCTTTATTCAGCAATTCAAAGAAAAAAAAAAAAAAAAAAGAAAAAAAAGACCACAGGTTTCCCAGCTTCTGTTGTTCAGGTGGTTAAATAATGTAAACATGCTTTGCATTTCATGCAACAAGTCTACAGGAGGCTGTAACTGATTAATATCTGCAGAAGAAAAGAAACCGGTTTAAGCAAGTAATACCGCCACATGCAAACTGCCCTTTGCCTTCATGGTGGGTCTTAAAACTGAGTAAATAACTGAAGCCATTAATGCCAAAATACCTTCACACCATCCGGTCACACTTCAGTGCATCAAAATAATGCATAAAACAAGCATATTAAAAATGACTGGAAGAACAAACAAGCAAATGCCCAACAAGAGCTTTATTAAAACGACACTTGAACATGGGAATGCCACAAAAAGCAGGTCAACACAACTGCAGCACCAAAAACAAAAAAGGCAAAAAACACAAAAATGAGCTTCTTTGAAGCCACTTTTAAAAAATACCCCAGGTGAGTAAATGCAAGCTCAACCATACAAATAACCCTAACAGGTGTTCTACACTAAGACATTTAAATCACTTGATGCAGACTTCGTCCTGAGATGGCACAACTTCCAGGGCACTTCAGGTTATACGGTCTTCTGCTGGCCCTTCTTTCCGATCAGAGACTTGTGGATGTGGGGGATCACACCTGAGAAAAAGAGCAATGTGGATGAGTCCAAGTATTCTAGAAAGATTATACAGATGTCAGTAGTCTAAGATTTCATATGTAGGTTTGAGGGTACAGTGAAACACGGGTTTTTTGAACAGGTCATTAGTTAGAAAAGAGTTACAAAATAGTTGACATTTGGACTAAATGGAAAAGTTGCTTATTTGGTGGAAAATGCATCAATCAACATTGGTTTATCCTTTGAATATGCCAAGATAAAGGCTATATTTGCAATGCAATAAAAACCAACAGTAAATCCAGAAAACAAGAAAAAATTAAAATAAAAAATGTACAGTCATCAAGTTTAAAAAATAAAACAAAACATATTACAGAGCTATTTCTTACCTCCACCAGCAATAGTGGCTTTAATAAGTGAATCCAGCTCCTCGTCTCCTCTAATGGCCAGCTGCAAGTGGCGTGGAGTAATACGCTTCACCTTAAGATCCTTTGATGCATTTCCTGCCAACTCCAGAACCTGAAACACCAGAGTCACCGTGTCATTGTTGTCATAGGGGAAGTCATGCGGCAGTTAACCGCAGGCGTTTGTTCTACCGGGGGGGATTTTTTTTCTGCGATAAGACCAATATTACTATGTGATCGTGGTTACCTCGGCAGTGAGGTATTCGAGGATAGCCGCGCTGTATACGGCTGCAGTGGCTCCGACTCTGCCGTGGCTGGTGGTTCTTGATTTCAGATGTCTGTGGATACGGCCCACTGGAAACTGAGGCGATACGAAAGAAAGCGAGCGTGAATGCAAAGACAACAAAGGTTCAGTGGCCTCTCGGTTAAAGACGGCTGCCAGTCGAGTAACCTCTGGTTGTTAGCTTACATTAGCATAACTTAGGAAATGAATGAAACCCTGTAGACAAACCTGCAAGCCTGCTCTCTGCGAGCGCGAAATAGCCTTCGTCTTGGTCTTTCCGGAGTCCTTTCCTGCCTTTCCTCCAGCCTGGAAACATGAACACAGTCAGTTTTGGGCCACAGTTAAAGCCAAAATCCCCCAGATTCACATAACTATAATGTGGTCATTTTATTGCCCCCTTTAACATCCTGTGGCCACTATGACTTTCCCCGGTGTATTCCATAACGACAACTTAGCTAGCATGCTAACAGCTAGCGTTAGCGGCTAAAAGCTAGCCACTCACTCCCGCATATTTAACGCAATAAACTACTTTCCTACATCACATAGCGGCCCCAAAGCTCGATAGAACACGACAAGAACTTTACCATATTTAAAATCCTTTAGTGAGTTGTGACACCGGGGCAAAAATCGATGTTGTTAGTTTGCTGCCGTAGACCGACTGTCGGTTTGAACTACAACCCCCGCCTACACTCATAAATACCCAGCCTTTATCCGGGTATCTGCCGGAAATGCGCCAACCAATAGGACTTCGCCATGACGTTTTTGGGAACGCGTTTACCCAATGAGCAGTTCCTTGCGTCACTTTGCGGGAAAAGTGTTACATTTCCTCTCAAGGCGAACTGGGAAATGTAGTACTTTGGTTTCACATTCAATTCCATTGTGTATAAATTCCATAATAAATGCGTTTTGACAGCGATAACAGCTTCACAACACGGGGGCGTTCTTCACGATTTAGTGGCAGTGATCATTTGATAGTATTAGAAGAATTTAGATCAATTTCTTTGTGAAATTATGACCAACGCTTTTGTACTATTGTTAGTACATAACGTCGGGAAATGCAAAAATAAAACGTAATACAATAGAATATGAAAAGATTAGCCTGTATGACCCACTATTAGCACCACCACTCCTAACACTGGTGTTAATAATGTGCATGTGTGTGTGTATCATACAATATAACTACATGTTGACTGGGGGGCATTTAATGTCATTGTCTGGAAACCTGGTGTTTGACCACATGTCACTTCACTGATTTCCTGAGAAGCCTTTAACCCTTTCATGCATGTATTATGAGAACTTTGATCAAGATTTTTTTTTTTTTTTTTTTACTGTGTGTTTTTATTCCTCTTTAGGCATTAAAAAACGGTGTGCAGACAAATGCCCACAAGACAATTGCCCACAACCTTAATGAAAAAAGAGACAAATGCCCACAATTTGTAGTATTATTCCAATGGGGGAACACTGTTAGTAGGTAAATTAATCTACTTATTTGTAAATAAGCTATTTCAACTACTCAAAGCTGAGTCTTTGTAGAAAGAAAAACTGTAGTATGTATACGTTGTTACTTTAATTTTAATTAATCAATACTAATAAAACACTAAACAAGTTTTTCAAATGTGATGGGTGATTGATCTGAGTATGTACATAATTCTTAGAGGTTTCTTAAAAAAAAAGTCTGAAAAACAAAATCCTACAAACAATTTTCTCTTTGATTTATTATCTATTCATTCATTCATTCATTCATTCATTCATTCATTCATTCATTATCTGAACCCGCTTTATCCACACTAGGGTCATGGGGGTCGCTTGGAGCCTATCCCAGCTACTTATGGGCGCAGGCGGGGTACCCCCTGGACGTTTCACCAGTTCATCACAAGGCTTATTATCTAATAAAGGCTTAATTCAGATCCTGTATCAATAATGTTACAATGACATAACTATTTGGACTATTGTTGCTTAACAACTGAATACTGATTACATATGTAGATATCTGCAGTACATATGTACTTAAAATATCTGCAATATTTGCATGCTTCATATAGTTCCCCCATTGGAATAATGCCATACTACAAATTGTGGGCATTTGTCTCTTTTTTCATTAAGGTTGTGGGCAATTGTCTTGTGGGCATTTGTCATGGAATCAAAAACAAAAAAACAATACAATTGGGAAAAAAAAAATGCTGAACCTATTTTTTATGGAGTTGCAAAAATATCCACTCAGCTGGACACCATGTGTTTAATTTTTGAAGCAAAGAAACATGTATTTGTTGATATACTGTGTGAAAACATTTTTAATGCTGCTAATCTGATGTTTTGTCACATTTTAACATACTCTAATACTAGTTAGGTGTGAATGTGAGTGTGACTGTTTATCTCTATATGTCAGCCCTGCAATGAACTGGCGAAATGTCCAGGGTGTACCCCACCTTCACCCCTATGTAGCTGGGATAGGCTCCAAGTGACCCCCGTGACCCTAGTGAGGATAAAGTGGGTTCAGAAAATGAATGAATGAATAATACTAGTTATTACTCACTTCATGGAGATAATATTTAAAAAAAAAACCACATTTTTGTAAAAAAAAAAAAAAAATCAACTGTTAATTGCACTCTAATAACAATATCAAGGAATTTTTTACACTTAAACATGTCACTGCAGATTAGGTTTATCAAGAACAACACATTTACAATAACGGTATGAACTGCAGTGTATACGATGAGGCATAAGTCTCCACTGTGTTGGCTGATACGGAACTAAAACAACCAAATTAATGAATATACAATAGAACAGCTGCAGAATAGCTGTCCAGTGTGGTGAACACTATGCATGAAAGGGTTAAAGGCTGTAAAATTTCAGAATAATAAAGATGACTTTTAATTTCAGTATCAATTTATTTTATTACTTTCTGGAGAAAACATTCATAGATATTTAGTCTGTCAGTATTTTTGAAAAGATTTTAGTTCAAAGGTGCAAGAAAAAACCAGTATCTGAGCCATAAGACAAAACAAAGCATGTAAAGGTTAAGGTTACACTACACACTTATTTTCTTGAAACACACATGAATCGTTGTAAAGTTAATTGTATCATCAGGTTCTTCTGGTTCATGCTGTACAAAATGAACAATATGAACAAGGCTGATGGAGGAGCAAAGATAAACTGCTGTTCCACTGTCAGTTTGATGGTGTATATACAAAGAGTTCTCCTCACTAATAACATTTCATGCCTGTGTCTGTCCTTGTGTCTGTGTGTATTTGCTTTAAACAGGTATTCAGATTATATGAAATACCAATATGTTCTTCGGTGAGGGTTTTGTCTGTTGAACCTGAGACATCAGACTGAAGGGCGGAGGTGGTGGAGTATCTTTTCTCATATGTTTAGTCACTTTCCTTAAACCAACTGCTCACAATACAACAATGCACTGATGGTGGAGGTACATCATCCCTTGAATTTGTAAAAGAGACTTATGTGACACATTTGTTTAATTCTCATTTCTTACTTAAAAGACTTAAAAAGACCACTTTACTCAGCAGACGCAAAACATTTAACTTCTGATTGATCAAATCACTGTTATATCTATGTTTCTGGTCATATTATTAATAAATGAATGAACCTGGAAGTAGTGATGATGACTTCTTTGCTATAAGATAAGTGCACCTTTAGTTTATTCTTTACTTAACTTCAGATACTTAAATTTCAGATACTTAATTTAAGTGCAAAAAAAATTCTGACTCTTAATTTCAGTGCAAAAAAAAATCAAATACTTAATTTCAGTGCAAAAAAACAACAACAACAAACAAACAGATACTTAATTTCAGTATAAAACAAAATCAGATACTTAATTTCAGTGCAAAAAAAAAAATCCGATACTTAATTTCAGTGCAAAAAATCAGATACTTAATTTCAGTCCAAAAAAACAAACAAACAAAAAAAACAGATACTTAATTTCAGTACAAAACAAAATCAGATAATTTCAGTTAAAAAAAAAAAATCAGATACTTAATTACAGTTTTTAAAAAATCAGATACTTAATTACAGTTAAAAACAAACAAACAAACAAAAGAAACAGATACCTAATTTCAGTACAAAACAAAATCAGATACTTAATTTCAGTGCAAAAAAAACTCAAACAATCAGATACTTAATTTCAGTGCCAAAAAAATCTGTGCTAGAAATTCAATGGCTTTTATTATTCCAAATCTAATTAGACAGATTTACTTCCACAGAGATTACGCATGTCAAATATTTCTGAATCCATTTAAAACAGGGGTGCCCAATCCTGGTCCTCAAGAGCTACTGTCCTGCATGTTTCCCTCTTCCAGCACACCTGACGGTCATTATCAGGCTTCTGCAGAGCTTGATGATAGGCTTATCATGTGAATCCGGTGTGTCGTCAGAGGGATACATCTAAAACATGCAGGATAGTAGCTCTCGAGGACCAGGATTGGGCACCCCCGATTTAAAACATGTGGTAAGTCTGTAGTTTCTCACTTTGGCCACACGAGGGAAGTAAAACCTTTTATACACAGAGATGCAGTCAATTCTAAATGCACTCATGTCTGCTTCATACAAGAGTTTGGCACCAGGTTAAAGAAACAATGAATATGCCTAGCAGTTATTTGATGAATTTCAACTCCAGGTCTTTATTTAAGTCCAAATTTGATTTGCAAGTACATTTGAAAAGTTAAATCTATAGAAAGTGAAAGAAAAAAGTCGTTCACAAGCTAGCTATTTCATGTCGAGACCTATTTTTGGTTATGTAGGGAAAAAAAAATAAATCTTTTTTTTAGATTAGTGACAAAATAATCTTAAATTCAAGTGAAGCCATGCTTAAGCAAAGGGTTAAATGCTTTCTTTCAGAAATTTCCATTGGTTTAGCTCATTTGATCAATTAGTGATTTTTTTTTTAACCTTCTGTTTATTGGTTTTTGTTATTTTTCACATATAGAAAAAAGGGGACATAGTTCCAACATATGGTACAAAAGTACATCACACAGACAAACTACAAGCAGAACAAATCCCCCCCTCCCCTGGCACACATCCCCTCAAATCCCAGGAAAGATAAAAATAAACAAATAAATAAACAGTAAATAAAATGCAAAATAGAAGTACAAAATTTCCACTTTAAATGTTACGGGGAAAAAAACAACAACTGTATATCAAAATACTAAGTCAAGAGAAACATGACAGATTGCACTATTAACATAGATCAGAGAAGGAATTCTTAAAGAACTTTCTGAGGGACTGAATTTAGTTCATATAAAAAGTTCCGTAATTTTCTTGAAAATCCTTTGTTGGCAAAAATTTTAATGGATTTAGAAACTTAAGATGTTATTCTACTGAACTACAAAAAGTTTGAAATCATCATCTCTATTCCAATTTTTTGATTCAAAGTCAATACGTGCGTGACTTGACCCACTTGTTATTTACTTTTTACTTTTTGTTGCATCTTGATTGCTGTCGCCACTGGATCTCTAGGACTAATATTGTACTTTTCACTCTTTTGAATTTGTCACACAAATTTCAGTTACTTGTAGAAATCCTAAATGAATATAAAGATAGCTTTGCAGCACCTGGAGGGTTCAAATTCAAACTTTCTGAACTATTAGGGTCCAAATACACAAATAAATGAACCAAAGACTAATAAAAGTGGGTTTTAGTAAAATATGACCCCTTGAATGTGTTGGACAAAATCTGGATAAAAAGAAATGTAATGTCCACTATATAGACCAAAGTAATGGGACTTATTGAACTCAGTTGTTTCATTGATAACAGTGAGCTGTCAACCATGACAAATATAATTTTCTCTCAGTATTAACCCTTTCATGTATAGTGGTCACTCCAGTGGACAGTTATCCTACAGCTGTTCTCATGTATATTCACAGGTTTTGTTGTTTTAGTTGCATAATCAGCCGACAGTGGACACTATGCACCATCCAATCCACTGACATTCATACCGTTACTGTAACTTTGCTGTTCCTGATAAACCTGATCTGTAGTAATATGTTTGAGTGTAAGTCAATTGTTAATTGTTAGACTGTAATTAACAGTTTGTTTGTTTTTTTTTAAAGTTTTTTGTGTGCACATTATCTCCATGAACTAGGAAGATTATTACTGTTATTAAGTATTTAAGAAGGGGTGGGATTTTATAAGTTATGTGTCTTATATTTAAGTGTTTTGTTTATTTATTTTCTTCTGTTTTGACATTCATATTTGAAATGAATACATCAATCAATCAAATCAATCAATCAAATGAGTCATAACTAGTATTAGAGTATGTTAACCCTTTCATGCATAAATTATGAGAACCTTAATCATGATTCCCCCCCCCCCCCCCTGTTTTTATTCCTCTTTAGGCATGAAAAAAAATGCAATTGATGGCTTTTTATGAACCTGTTTTTCATGGAGCGGCAAAAATGTCCACTCAAATGGATACGATGCATTTAATTTTTGAAGCAAAGAAACATGTATTTACTGATATACAGTGAAAACTATGAAATATAAACACTTTTAATGCAGCTAATCTGATGTTTTCTCATATTTAAACATAGTCTAATACTAGTTCTTACTCACTTCATGCAGATAATATACAAAAAACCCATTTTGTTAAAGAAAAAATGATAATTACAGTCTAATAACAATTGATTTACACTCAAACATGTTACTACAGATCAGGTTTATCAAGAACAGCAAAGTAACATATGCATAAGTGTCCACTGTGTTGGCTCATATGGAACTAAAACAACAAAACCCATGAATATACAAGAGAACAACTGGAGAAGAACTGTCCACTGGAGTGACCACTATGCATGAAAGGGTTCAAATGTGAGAAAACATCAGATTAGCTGCGTTAAAAATGTTTTTGTTTCATTGTTTTCATATCACTTTCTAATATTAGGTTTTAAATACATGTTTCTGTGCTTCAAGGATAAAATGCATGGTGTAGCCATGTGGACATTTTTTGTAAATCCATGAAAAAAAAAAAAACTCAATTGCATTGTTTTTTCATGCCTAATGAGGAATAAAAACACTCAAGAAAAGATCTCAACAAAAGTTCGAATAATTCATGCATGAAAGGGTTAATATTATTGCAATAAATACTTTCATTTCATTTCAGCTTTAGGGTACTTTTGCTATCAACTACAAAGTTTACAAAATGCTCCAGAGTTTGTTTCATTTTTGCTAGATGTTACTCAGTGTCATTATTATTTCTGAAATAATTGTCGTGTTCTAACCAGAAATTGTCACTTTAACCCTTTCATGCATAAATTATGAGAACCTTAGTCGAGATTTTTTTTCCTGAGTGTTTTTATTCCTCTTTAGGCCTGAAAAAAACAGTGCGATTGAATTTTTTTATTGAACCTATTTTTTATGAAGGTAGATTTGTTTCTTTATTGCTCTAACCATAAAAAAAAAAAATTCAATTAAAAAAATTGCAATAAAGAAAACCCTTTTCAATCAAAGAAAAAAAATTGTTGAATGCAAATATATATATATATATATATATATATATATATATATATATATATATATATATATATATATATATATATAGATATATATGTATATATATAATTCCATTTGAACACT
Source organism: Sphaeramia orbicularis (assembly GCF_902148855.1). Taxonomy (NCBI): domain Eukaryota; kingdom Metazoa; phylum Chordata; class Actinopteri; order Kurtiformes; family Apogonidae; genus Sphaeramia; species Sphaeramia orbicularis. The sequence goes on along the minus strand of NC_043974.1, from coordinate 17,016,100 downwards.
TTTTTTCTTTGATTGAAAAGGTGTTTGTTTGGGGTTTTTTTGAGTGAAGTGAATTTTTTTTTTTTTTTTTTTTTCATTGAAAATATTTATTTTTGGTTTGTACTTGTAGCTTGATTCATTCCACTACTAGAAAACAAAGTCAAATAAAGCAAGTTTGGGTGATTTAACTGTTAAAATATTCAATAAAATAATCAGAAATGTAATTAAAAGTAACAAAATAAGACAAATGCAAAAAATATTTATGATCCAAAAAATTGCATTCTAACACTTTTTTTCTTTGATTGAGTAAGGTTTTTTTTTCTTTCTTGAAGTGAAATTCTTTTTCAATTGAATTATTTTTTTTTTAATTGAAAAAAACAAAACAAACAAACAAAAAAACAACTACATATATATATATATGTATATATATATATATATATATATTTACATATATATATATATATATATATATATATATATATATATATATATATATATATATATATATATATATATATATATATATATATATTGGTTAAAGCATTAAAGAAACAAATCTACCTCCATAATTTTTTAATGGAGTTCCAAAAATGTCCATTCCGCTGGACACCATGTGTTTAATATTTGAAGCAAAGAACAGAAATATCAGAAAGTGATCTACTGTGTGAAAACGATCAAAATCAAAACATTTTAATGCAGCTAATCTGATGTTTTTATTATATTTCCAATTTTTATTAGCAATTGATTTACACTCAAACATGTTAGTGCAGATCAGGTTTATCAAGAACAGTAAAGTTACAGTAATGGTCTGAATGTCAGTGTATTATTATGGGATGGTACATAAGTGTCCACTGTGTTGGCTGATATGGAACTAAAACAACAAAACCCATGAATATACAAGAGAACAGCTGGAGAAGAACTGTCCACTGGAGTGACCACTATGCATGAAAGGGTTAAACAATAAGTAACTTTTGCTTCTTAAAATCAGTCTTTAAAAGTATGAAAAAAATGTTTGATTTCATATTTATTGTGATAATTATTGACAACCACTGACATGGGCATTTTTTTCGTGATAATATTTCACATTTAGAAGCTGTAGGTGTGAAGCCTCCCAATATTTTTCCTCCAGTGTATTTGTATAAAAACTGATGTTTCAGAAGATATTAGCGCAACTTTTTAGCGCCACAGTGTCTCAGCTACTACTACTACTACTACTATAATAATAAAGGGTTAAAGGTCGTATTTTGCGCTGATACAAGGCGGTGATTTGTGAAACTGATACTGTGGCTGAGATTTCACCCTCCTCTCTATTTTGCTTTGGTGCAGTGTTAATGTGTAACAGGCTCCAGTTCGTGTGTGTGTGTGTGTGTGTCAGGGCTTGGTAGGGGTCCTGTGTGTGTCTGAGACCACATGCACAGCTGGTGGTGGGCTGGTCACGTCTCTATCACATACCATTCATTCTCAGGCATCCTCCCCTTTCACCAGTCACTCACTCACTCACTGCCCTGACCTCCACTTCCATCTCTCATTCTCTTCTTCCTTTGGTCCTCAGTCGCTGCCAATCACCTGTCTGTGTGTCTTGCTGCTGTTGCTGTTAAAGGTCTATTTCTGAAAGTTTTCAAGGTCTTTTCTTGTTTTGCCCTCCATCTGCCACAGTTAACACCCAGTTAAATTTCAGCTTTAGAGGGGAAATGGACTCAGGAAGTGGTTACTGTGACCTAAACTTTATGCCACAACCTCTATATTTTCCTTTTGAGACAGAGAGCGAGACTTTCTTTCATAAAAATGTAATGATGGGGAATGTAACATAAGTAATCTGACTCAGTTCAAAGTGCCTGGTAAATCTGTGGGAGCTCTTCTAATATGTGGATTCTTTCTCTCTTTGTTTTATATTGTATTTTATCCATTGCCTGTCCCAATTCTAGATGCATATGTGCATAACTCGTCTGTTTAATCTGTCTAAAGTTAAAGCACTTGAAACCCATGAGTGTCTTTTAGTTTTAATTAGACACAAATTTCAATTTGTAGGAAATATTTTAGACACTTCACCCTCCTTGCCTCCAGTGCTGCTACTCACACTGGTGTATGAATGTGTATGAATGTTTGGTGGTGGTTGGAGGGGCCGTAGGCACAGATTGGCAGCCACACTTCCGTCAGTCTGCCCCAGGACAGCTGTGGATACAGATGTAGTTTATCCCCACCAGAGGGAGGATGTGAGAGTGAATGAATAATGGATCCACTGTGTGCGCTTTGAGTATGTTCATTGAAAAAGCGCAATATAAATCTAATCCATTATTATTATTATTATTATTATTATTATTATTATTATTATTATTATTATTATTATTTTGGTTGACCATTTAAAAGCATTTAAAAGTTGTTTTTCCAGAAATATTTCTTACAGTTTCTCAGTTTCAGTTTCTCAGTTTCTCATATATATATATATATAGATAGATAGATAGATAGATAGATAGATAGATAGATAGATAGATAGATAGATAGATAGATAGATAGATAGATAGATATAGATAGATAGATAGATAGATAGATAGATAGATAGATAGATAGATAGATAGATAGATAGATAGAGATATATATAGATATAGATATAGATATATAGATATATAGATATATATATATATAGATAGATAGATAGATAGATAGATAGATAGATAGATAGATAGATAGATAGATAGATAGATAGATAGATAGATAGATAGATAGATAGATAGATAGATAGATAGATAGATAGATAGATAGATAGATAGATAGATAGATAGATAGATAGATAGATAGATAGATAGATAGATAGATAGATATTTAAGTCAAGTTTTTATTCAGAACAGTCTCATAAGACATTATACAGGACATCAATAGTACAAAGTACACTGTTCTCATTTTTGTTGTAAAGAAAAAAGGGTATCAATAATGCTCACTTAAGGGAAGAAAAAGAAAGCAAAAAGAAAAAAAGTAGAATAAATAAAGTCAATAAGCAAAAAAATGGATAATAATAATAATGATATTATACAAGTTTGTACACATAGCCAATCACACTTTTAGGACATGAGACAAAGAAAATTATGCAGAAATACATATATATGTATACACACAAAGTAGTATTTATAATCATAGTACAAAGAAAAAAAAAGGGAGCCAAACAGTGCACATGTACATTTAGTATTTGGATGTTCAAGTATAAAAGGTAACTATGAACATAAGAGCAGCACCCAATATATTTTTTGATCATTATTCTGAGAAAAAAGTCAGAATTCTGACTTTTTTCTCAGAATAATAATCAAAAAAGTGAATTGGACCTTAATTTTTTTTTTTCCAGTGGCCCTAATTCTCTTCCCTAATTTGGGGTCATGGAAGGTGAGGATAAATTACCTACAGAAAAACAAAGCACTTTATCCTTTGCTGTCCTTCTGGCTCGACGAGGATTCCTGCTCAGGTGGAGAGATGCTTTCCCTCCCACTCGTACACAGTGGTTGGAAGACATTATGTCCTGCTTAAACCTGGAGAAAACTAGACACTCACTTCAGCAATCAAATGGGAAATTCCAGAAAGTGTGGGGTCCCTTCCTGAAAACATTCCAGACCCTGTAAATGCTTAATGTTTAGGTGCAGTTTAACAATGCTGCACACTTTGTACTTAATCCTCTGTCGTGATAGTGATCCTTTATTATGTCTAGTACACTGGCAATGACTGAGGAGGGATTATTTTATGTGTAGTCTGTTGTTTGTTCTGCTCTGTTCTTGTTTTTCTGTGGTGCTTGCTGCGATTCATATACACCTATGCTTACTTCAGACCTCTGTAGAGACCATTCAGTGCTGCACTTCTTATCCTGAGAAAACTTTAATAAAAAGACCTTGATAAAAAAAAAAAAGCAGTTTTTCCATAAAACATCTAGCAAATGTGAAGCACAACATTTGCAAAAACTAATGTGAATTAGTTTCATTTCCATGAACTGGGTATGAATTAACTAGACTGCAGTGTGGTCAGAGGGTGGCATGACTACAAGACTAGAAGGTCCACCACAGACCTTTATTTATCAGGAAGATGCAAATATTTGCTATATCAGAATTTATTCAATGACTTAGAACACAGGGGTCAAACATGCGGCCCAGGGGCCAAATCCAGCCCGCCAAAGGGTCCAGTCTGGCCCTTGGGATGAATTTGTGAAATGCAAAAATTACACTAAGATATTAACAATCCTTTTAGTTCAGGTTCCACATTCAGACCAATTCAATCTCAAGCGGGTCAGACCAGTAAAATACTATCATAATAACATATAAATAATGACAACTCCAAATTTTTCTCTTTGTAGATGTAAATATTTTCATTTATTTACACTAAAACAAAGTATAACTTCACAAAAAATGTGAATAACCTGAACAAATATGAAGATTTTGAATAATCTGAAGTGCAACTTTACCAATTTTCGGTCTGTTATTAAATGTTTTGTGTATTTGTAGATCCACTGTGATCTGTAAGTTATAATGTACATGTGGAAATGATAAACTGAGGCAGAATATTGTTAAAGTTACACTTATTTTTTCAGTTTGTTCATGTTATTCACATCTTTTGAAAGGATAGTTTGTAAACCTTTTCATAATGTAATTTGACTTTTTTCACTCTAAAACATAGAGAAAAGTTTGGAGTTGACATTATTTATATATTATTATGTTATCATTTTACTGGTTCGGCCCACTGCAGATCAAATGTGGCTGAATGTGGCCCCTGAACTAAAATGAGTTTGACACCCCTGACTTAGAGCAACTGCAAAGAGTTTTCAGCAAAACTGAAGTTTTTCTTCACTTTTTTTCTTCAAATGTTGGCATTTCCACAGATTTTCTAATGCCAAACATCAAAATGCATACAAACCTATAAAAAAAATAAGTTAATAGAAACACACTTGTTTTTCCGTCTGTGTATTTGTCTAAAACTCTGGTTTCCAGTCACTGAGCAGGTTTGGTTTCACTACAGATTTCTTTGTCAGTGTACCAAACATTACAACATCGTACTTTAACACTTACCTCAGCTGCAGTAAAGGTGTTTATCTTTGTAGTTTTGAAGTTAGGAAAGAAACCAACTTGTGGGTGTTCTTATACTTCTTGTTATACAAACATATGCTGACTACATCTTGATAGTTTCACAGAAGAAAGACATATTCCCAAAATGTGCATGCATTCCTTTTCTTAAATATAAAAATCTGAAATATTAAAAATAAAATGAAAATGAAATGACATGAGTACTTATATTACATCATTTATATACATCAAATATTTCCAACAATGTTGAAATTAAGGGAAATTAAGGAAACTCTGTAATTTTACTCAATGTTCCTTTTTTCATTTGTTCATCTGTCAATGTTGTGTCATCCCTTTTACTAACATTAAAATTTACTCTACCTACCTCTATTTAATGTCAGTATCTCATGTCATGAATATGATTCACTAAATTAAAACTGTAAAGTCATATCAATGAATATTTACACTATAGTTTATGAATTTTAGCACTGACCATAAAACACATCATGTTGTGTAAATCTGACATTTCATTGGTCAGTGATACACATATTCAGAAAGTACACCACTTATGTTGTTACTTCTGTTTTATGACATAAAAAGAGGGTTGCACAGTTGAACCAATAATCAGGTTTTTTGGGGAAGCTACTTTGAAATTCTAACTTTTCACAATAAGAGTTACTTCACACTGGAAGTAGATACAATACAGTAAAACTACCCATCTGTTTAAAGCTAATCTGGTTAACTAACACAACAAATAGAAAAAAGTTCAAACTGATATTGGTGAAAAAAACGATCACACTGATAATATACAGTAGTGTGCAAAAGTATAAGGCCACCTTTAGATTTGTTGTTTTCAGGGTTTGTCTGTATTTCTAAAAAGAAAAATGCAGGAAATATGTGTATAGTATTAAAACACACACAAACACTTGTTTCCACATTTGCTTTATATATCTGTTGTATATACAGGGGTTGGACAAAATAGTGGAAACACCTTAAAAAATCAACAAAATATAATTTAATATGGTGTAGGTCCGCCTTTTGCGGCAATTACAGCCTCAATTCTCCGAGGTATTGATTCATACAACTTGTGAATTGTTTCCAAAGGAATTTTAAGCCATTCTTCAGTTAGAATACCCTCCAACTCTTTTAGAGACGATGGCGGTGGAAATTGACGTCTTACTTGAATCTCTAAAACTGACCATAAATGCTCAATAATGTTGAGGTCTGGGGACTGTGCCGGCCATACGAGATGCTCAACTTCATTAGAATGTTCCTCATGCCATTCTTTAACAATTCTAGCTGTATGGATTGGGGCATTATCATCTTGAGGTGAAGGTGTTTCCATTATTTTGTCCAACCCCTGTATAAAGACACAGAAATGCATGTGTGGTCATGTTTTTCAGAAAAAAAGGAAAATATAACTATTGTAGAAAGTATATGTGTGTGTGTTTCAATACTGTGCACTTATCTCCTGCATATTTCTCATCAAAAATAAAGACACACGTTCATTTCAACCATGTAAAAACAACCAAGCTAAATACTGTCTAAGGCTTTTACATAGTACTGTTCATCAAGGTTCTAATAGTTTTGGATTTTTCATTATAGTTTAGTTTTATTTAGTTTTGACTTTTTTTTCTCTAATTCAGTTAGTTTTAATTAGTTTTTACAGCAGGTTTGCTAGTTTTTATTAGTTTTCATTTTTTTCTAAATGCTAAGTTTTAGTTTAGTTTTAGTATTCATTTGAGTTTTTTCATATCTTTTATCTTCTTTGTCGATGTATTCAAATAAATCCCAGACAACAGGACTCTGCTGCTTTCTCCCAACTTTAGTCTCCATGTTTCCAGGTAGAGTGGGGACTGGAAGACGACTAAACCACAAGTGACGACAAGTGACGGACCGTGAAGTGCCGTATGGGGCCGCTAGCTAAAATTGCTGGAGCAAAATAAATTGCTTTCGTATGAATCCGACATTGACAAAGACAAAAACAAAGAGAATTATATCCATAATTTTTATATGTTGTAGTTAGTTTTGTAAACACACAATACAGTTTGAGTTAGTTATCGTTTTTTCTTTGAATTATAGTTTTTATTTATTTCAGTTAACAAAAATGTTTTTTCAGTTCTAGTTTTCGTCATTGTGTTAGTTTTTGTTAACGATAATAACCTTGCTGTTCTTCTGATGAATTTATAACGGAATATAGATAAGGTACAAGCTGACACTAAAAATCTGAGTTTACTGCAGAAAATTCAGTTCATACATGCCAGCTTTGGTTTTGTATCTACGGCCCATCACAGCTCTAGTCCAGGGTACACTCATGCTTTAAACACTGATGTGAGTGCAGAGAGTTTTTAAGATTTCCACTCTGGAAGGTGGTTTCACTTTTTTGCGTTTTCAACCCCCAAAACTGTGTTGCTGTCTAAACAAAAGGCACATCGGATAAAATATTTTGTCGTTTTCACCCAAGAGCATTGTCGTGTAAACTGGGCTGCAAATAACATGTTCTTGAACTTCTCTGACCTTTGAACTTTTCTTTGCTAACACAAGCTGCTTTTCCATTGACCCTCAAATTGTACGAATGTAACTTGTGCACAAAAATTTACCTAATGGAAAAACAACAATTTCGCCAAAAGTTTCATTTTTTGAAAAAAAGTTTTTGCGCTTGCAAGAGGTGGTTTTTAAGGGCGTAGCGTAAATAGTATATCATGCAAAACTGCAATGGAAAGACTTTTTTTCGCAACTAGAGTCAGGTGAATTAAAAAAACGGATGTTGACGTACATTACAACAAGCGAAGAAGAAGAAGAAACATGTTGCGGTATGTGTGGACACACCAGGACACCCAATCATTTTTTAATTTAGTACGAGATAGAGGGGTAATATATAATAATAATGAATATATCTGTAAATCAACACCATATTTACGTTTGTCGCCATGTTTATGGAATGACTTCTCGTGTCATCATAAATAAACAAATCATCGCATTTTTTATTTAATGTAAAAACCGACATTATGCACTTCTGTTTGTTTGACATTTAGTAAATATCGGTACAGTTTTGTGCAGATGTCCAATGGAAATGCGACTACATATAGAAATAATCAATACTTATGACCAATTTGCACTCAATATATTCATATTTATTCTTAGTTTAAGTACATGAGTAACAGAAAATTAGTGATTTAACTGCTCAAGTCCATCCATCCATCCATCCATCCATCCATCATCTGAACCCACTTTTTCCTCACTAGGGTCGTTGGAACCTATCCCAGCTACCTATGGGCGAAGGTGGGGTACACCCTGGAAGAGTCACCAGTTCATCACAGGGCTGACATATAGAGACGAACAACCCATCGCTCACATTCACACCTATGGGCAATTTAACCCTTTCATGCATTGTGGTCACTACAGTGGACATCTATTCTACATCTGTTCTCTTGTATATTCATGGGTTTTGTTGTTTTAGTTCCATATCAGCCAACACAATGGACGCTCATGCACCATCCCATACACCGACATTCACACCATCACTGTAACTTTGCTGTTCTTGATAAACCTGATCTGCAGTGACATGTTTGAGTGTAAATCAATTGCTAATAAAAATTGGGATTATGATAAAATGTGAGAAAACATCAGATTAGCTGCATTAAAAATGTTTTTATCTTATAGTTTTCACACAGTATATCACTTTCTGAAATTGCATTCTTTGCTTCAAAAATCAAACACATGGTGTCCAGCGGAGTGGAGATTTTTGGAACTCCACAGAAAATTATGAAGGTAGATTTGTTTCTTTATTGCTTTAACCCCCCAAAAATATTTTCATTAAAAAAAAAAAATTCAATTAAAAAAAAAAAAAAATTCACTTCAATCAAAGAAGAAAAAGTGTTCAAATGCAATTTTTTGGATCGTAATTTTTTTTTTTTTTTGCATTCAAACACTTTTTTTTATTGAAATGTTTTGTTTTTTTTACTTAAAGCAATAAAGAAACAAATCTATCTTCATAAAAAACAGGTTTATTAAAAAATTAAATTGCATTGCTTTTTCATGCTTAAAGAGGAATAAAAACACTCAGGAAAAAACTAAGGTTCTCATAATTCACGCATGAAAGGGTTAAATTAACAGATTAACCTATCAGTGCATGTCTTTTGAATGGTAGGACGAAGCCGGAGTACCTGGAAGGAACCCACGTAAACACAGGGAGAACATGCAAACTCCACACAGAAACGGTCCCACCCATCGACTGGTGTTGGAATCGAACCTGCTGAAGTCACTATGAGAATATAAATGTGTTAGAAAACCAGTCAGCTACTGCAGAAGGTAGTTCAGTAGTCCCCGACACTATCCATAATCCATGGTGTCATTGGATGCCTCGGTGGTCCACATGGATGAAAAGGACTGCACCGTAGACAAGTCGATCCGGAAACCAGTAAAGTCTGTACGACCCACATGGGAAAAACCAGGAGGAAGAGAGGGAGCACGCAGAGGAAGAAGGAATGGCCAGGGAGCGTGGGAAACTGTGATGTCACTCTGCCAGCTGGGAATCGTAGGAGTGAGAAGATAAGGACAGATTTGGTGGGAAAAGGGTCTGGAGCTGCTCAAACAGACAGTCGGTTAATGGGTGATGGTTTACTGACATGGTTGGAAAAAAAGCAGGAACATCACTTCTTTGCTAGATCTAAAATAAATACAAAGTAAAGTATGTGTTAGTAATAAAACAATCCAATCTAATGATGTAGTGACCTCGTCCCAAAAGCATGTGGGTCAATGAAGGCCATGAATATTCACACTCATTAACACGAATGTCGCAGACTCTTTTGTTGCCATGACGAACACCTCTGAGCTGCTGAAAAAGGCCCAGCCGAGGCAACACGTCCTGAGGGTGCTGGTGTCCTTCTATCGGTGCTCCATCCTAACGTACTGTAAAAGTGTGTGGTACAGCAGCTGCACAGTAGCTCAGAGGAAGGCACACCACAGGCTCATTAAAACAACTCCGAAGATAGTTGCTACACTGTTCCCGCTGCCTCAAAAAAGCACAGAGCATTATAATAAAGGACAATTCACATCCTGGCAGTGATGAATAAAGTACTGGAAAGTTACACTTGAGTAGAAGTACAGGTACCCTACCAAAAAATGACTTTACACAGGAAAAAATCTAAATCTTACCAAGTGTATTTTTTTCATTTCTTGTCCAAATATCTCATCACACTTAAAATAAGACTAAAGAGTAACTTTTCAGTGAGATATAAGAACTTATTTTTAGACAATAGATCTTATTTCAAGGAATCTTACCAAGATAATTTTCACTTGTTCCATTGGCAGATTTTTTCTTGAATTAAGCAAAAAATTTTGAAATAACCCTCTGGTATACCGTCCAGCAAGGCCCTTACTGAGCACCAAGTGTGCCTTTTTGGCACACTTGTGGAATAATATCACAAATTTTTTCATACAGTTTGCTTTTAATTCTTTTACACTTTTTTCTATTTCATCAACTTGAGCCATAAATAAAAATACCAAATCCTCAATAATTGTCACATTTTTTAACCCTTTAAATGTTGTGTTTGTAATGTAAACAAACCATTTTTTTGGACGCAAAAAACACAACAAATTTATTTTTTTCAATATACTACATAAATAGTGGGTCACATATTATTTGATTTTTGCAGCCTGGCATATGTCAATGATTAACTCAAACATTGGTTAATTTGCATTATTATTTTTGGCGCTAGGTCAAATGTTCAAAAATACTAGCATCTGTCACCAAGTGTGCCAAAATGGCACACCCATAAATCAAACTATTAAATATTATGTATTGATTTATTTTTCTGCTCTAATTTGATTTTATTTTTGTAAATCAAGGTCAGCCCTAATCATGCATATCAAATAATCATTCATTTTAGATTTTTTTAACCTTTTAAACAATCTCTTTTCATCATGATGTCACTACATTTTTTGATGCAAAAAACACAAAATATGTTAATTTCTTTTTCAAAATTCTACATAAAAATTGGATTACATAATATTTGATTTTTGCAGCCTGGCATATGTCAATGATTAACAGCAACATTAACAACGTTAATCAATTAATTTAGACCCTCCCCTCTCAAATGAAGCCCAGATATCAGTAAAACAGGATTTATGCCTTAATGGCTTTCGGATCAAAAACAGAGGTTATAATGGAAGAAATAGTGCGTTTTAGGCACACTTAGGAGACAGATGCTAGTCTTGTAATTTTCTTTTGTTTACAATGTGCAAATTTTAGTTGGTGGCCAGAATTTCAAAGATCATGCACAAATGAACGACTTTTGAATTCTAACCTTATTTAAATTGTGAAAAGTAATATTAAGTTTTTTAACACGAAGTGCAAAATGTGCCTAAAAAGCGCACCCAGATACCGGAGGGTTAAGCAAAAAAATCTGTCAGTGGCTACTACCTCCTTAGGTGGGGTAGAAGATCTTAGAAAAATGGCTCGAGCTAGCTACATTTGAAAATACTCAATTCAAAAGTCCAAACCCCTTTCTTCAACATCTCGAAGGTTCAGGAGCGCTGCACAGCAACAATTTGCCTGACTTCGGCGGCTCCGGCTCCGGCTCCGGCCCCGGCCCCGGCCCCGGCCCCGGCCCCGGCCCCGGCCCCGGCCCCGGCCCCGGCCCCGGCCCCGGCCCCGGCCCCGGCCCCGGCCCCGGCCCCGGCCCCGGCCCCGGCCCCGGCCCCAATCCATACCTCATTCAGTCTCCTCCAACACCCCTGCTCTTACAGAACAGCCCCAGTTCATACCTATCTGACTAACGTTACATTTCCTAGTGATTTATGTTAGTGACAAAACAGTTTGCTGGTGAACTTTCCATCCTAATAGAACTAATATAGCCAAGCTCTGGCTCTGGCTTCGTCTCCTGTACAAGTGCTCCAAGCCTCTGAGAACGCACGATTCATGCATGAAGAGGGGTACGCGCAGAGGGGGGAGGGACAAATGGCAGTTGAGTTTGATAGACATATCACCGTTCAACTACTTTGAGTGGTCGCTCAAAATGATTGGATGGTGTTTTTTCAGTCCTGTCTGTTCCACAGGTGACAAATTTTTTTTATTTTTGTGTTACAGCATTTAATTAATTGGTTGTAATCAGGGTGTGAAAGGAATTTTAAGCAAAATAGTAAAAAATGCTCCAGGTAAATCCGTGAATCATTCATTCATTCGTTTTTCAATTTAAAACCAAAAATGAAAAAAACAAAAAAACGACTTGGTTTTTTATTTTCATTTTCAAAACAAGAATGAAAAACGGATAATGGTTCATTTTTCTATTTCCCAATTTTGTGCTCAAATGAAACATGGAAAAAACGGATAATGACCGTTTCATCCGATTTTGCTATTTTCAATATTGTTCAGTTGTCTGACCCGGAAGTTGTCGTTACTAGGGAAAAAGTAAACAAACGGAGTCATGGCTGGACTGGAGAAATATTTTGCTATAATTAAGCAGCTGTTTGATACGGAAGCATATATCATTCACACAAAAAAACAAATTTGGCTCTTTTTCTGAATGAATGAGATACTGTTTTCTGAAAAAAATTCAATTCGGCTCTGTTTTTCTGAATTAACAGGAAAATTATCTTGTTAATTGAGAAAAACAGAGCCGAATTTTTTTTTTTACGTATCAAACAGCTGCTTAATTATAGCCAAATATTCCTCCAGTCCGGCCATGATTCCATTTGTTTATTTTTTCCCTAGTAACGACTACTTCCAGGTCAGACAACTTAACTATATTGAAAATAGCAAAATCGAATGAAACGGTCGTTATCCGTTTTTTCCATTTTTCATTTGAGCACAAAATCGGGAAATGGAAAAACAAACAGTTATCAGTTTTTCGTTTTGGTTTTGAAAATGAATTTGATTTTTGGTTTTAAATTGAAAAACTAATGAATGAATGATACACGGATTCAGGTAAACATCTCGCACCCCACCTTTAATATGATGGCACAAACCTCAAAAAGTTGTTGCATGAGCTATGCAGTGCTAAGAAAAATCACACAGTGCATCTTACATTTGGATTTGTGAGCAATCGATGCTGTAAATCTGTTGTAACTTCTTTACAATACCTACAGTGGCCATTAACTGTGCTCACTAAATCATAACTATCTCAAACCTGCTGACGACACAGGAAAGATGGAATAGGCTGCGAAGAGCCAGGACATTTACTGTGAACTTATTTTCTTCAATATGTATCACAAAAGTGGATTTTCTGCCTGAGGGTAATAATTTGGCAAAATCAGCTTTTTAAAAAGTAATTTCTGGGGTAATTCTGTCCCTTACGCTGAAGGACAGATGATAGGAAACAAGAATAGGTCGGAGAAATAGAAAAAGTCTTCAGTGTAGGTCTCGAATACGGAGTCAGATTGTCAGTGTGTGTTTTGTGTTTTTACTTTATGTAGCTGTGGGATGAGTATGTATAGTACTTCCTCTAGTAAACACCAACACAGTAGCTCACAATGAGCTCAGTGAAATGCAACTAAGAGGACCTTGAGCTGACATTATTAACCCTTAAAAACCTAGATGTGTTGTCATGGTGACTTTCAAACAAGTTTTTTCCCTACTTTCAACTACTCCTTTATTGCCATTTATTATTATATTATCCTCTTTATTTTGCATTTTTCACTGAAAATCATGGATTTTCCTCTATTTAATTTGTTGATCTTGTACATGTTCATAGAAACTCAGAGTAAATTCAAAGTTTATTACATCAGAACAGAGAAAACTGAAGAAACAGTGACTTTTCAGCAAAATATATCATTAACTGAATGTAAAAAAAAAAGCGTCTACATCCGCTGTCATTTATCAAACTATATGGGTTTTTTTGGTGAATCAATAATTCAGAGATGATGGCGTTTCCATGTTCAATACGAAGCCTCTAAACGTCCAAATGGGTCATATCTGATGACCATGAAAAGATGACAAACTGTATTTTAACTGAAATATTGAAATGTATTGATAGGATTAGTGGTTCAACAGTTATTAAACATTTTATATCAGTAGATGCTATTAGGTTTGTCTGCTTTTTAAGTGAAATTATGCCCGTTTTCAATATTAATTTAATTCACTTCAACATTTGCCAGATCAGAACACATGGCATAAAGCAATTCAATTAATTCAGTGTTAAGACATAACATATTACACGTTAAGATCTGGCTGATGAATATTAAAAAAAAAAACAAAAAAAAACAAGGAGAAGGAGAAGGAGTGATGTTGCCATAGTTTAATATCTTTAAAAAACCGACATAAACCTTTCAAGACATAATAATTTGGAAATGCAAGCTATGAACATCTTGTGTGATAACAAGCTCAGTGTTTTGTCCAGCTGGCCTGTGATAATGGCCTTCCCCGAAGCTTGGACGTACTCCTCCATTTGTGCTGGAAATCAGCTCCTAAATGTTGCATGAAGCCATTGTGATACAAATTGAATCCGGTTTTCTCCCCCCTTTTTTTTTTTTTTTCCACATCCTTCTCTACTCTATTGTTCTTTATTGGTTTTCCGGTTGCAAAAGCAAAACAAAAGGAAATCTCGAAACAGCAGACCCAGCAATATCACAACAGCTTATTGCATGGGGGAGGTATTATACTCTCATCAACATCACATACAGTAGATTATAATCAGATAGAAAAACAGCGGGCAGAATGAGTTAACCAGTGAGAGTTAATGGATTTTACAAGTGCATACAGAGAAAGTTACCCCCCACCCCACCCCACCCCAGCACACACACACACAGTATCCCTGGTCACAGCTGGGCGTCTGGTCCGACAGGACTTTGACAGATGGTCCAATGGGACGCTGGAGACTGAGGGAGGGAGGAAACCAGGGCTAGAGGAATGGATGGATGGAAGATGAGGAGGGGACAATGCTAATGCACGGAGAAGAGTGTGCACATGTGTGTGTGTTTGTGTGTGGGTGGGGGGACGCAGGAGGGGAGTCATCTGCTCCTGACAGAATGGAAGAATAAGAATAAGGGCCATAAACCGAGAGGCGAGCGGGGCAATGAAGTCCTGCTGACGCTGCATTTGCACTTACATGGACTCCAAATGTGTGTATTCATACACACATATACTTATAGTGCTGCTGCTTGCACATTTCATCTTGTGTTTTTATTTTAATGGAGAGTAAAGATCCATAATAACTCAGTAAATCAAATCAACATGGCATTAGATTTCATTCATAAAAAATGGGATAATAATTGGATCACCTGGCTGCTGCCTTTTTATCCACAAAGCTCTGTGGATTAAATTCACAAAGGTGTGTCTATAGCGCTCATTCTAATTCATACAGCATTAGAATTACTATATAATACAACCCATAAACCATAAATGTGCAGCTGTGGACATAAGTATTAGATCACCTGCTCACTGAATGTTTTTTCTATATATTAGCTTCTTATTCCAATATCTATTCTATTTTTTTGTTGTTTAACCCTTTCATGCATGAATTATGAGAATCTTCGTCAATTTTTTTTTTCCTTGAGTGATTTCATTCCTCTTTAGGCATGAAAAAAAACACACAATTGAAATTTTTTAATAAACCTATTTTTCATGGAGTTACAAAAATTAATTTGGAAACCATGTGTTTAATTTCTGAAGCAAAGAAACATGTATTTAAAACCCATCACCAGAAAGTGATATGTGTGAAAACTATGAAATAAAAACATTTTTAATGCCGCTAATCTGATGTTTTCTCACATTTTAGCATACTCTAATGCTAGTTGTTGCTCCACTTCATGGAGAATATTTTCCAAAAAACTTTTTATTCAACCAAACTGTTAATTACAGTCTAATAACAACTAGCAATTGATTTACACTAAAACATATTATACAGCTTTTTTTAAGAACAGCGAAGTTACAGTACTGGTATGGATTGCAGTGTTTGTGATGATGCACAAGTGTCCACTGTGTTAAAATAACAAAACCCATGAATATACAACAGAACAGTTGTAGAATACCTGTCCACTGTAGTGACCACTATGCATGAAAGGGTTAAGATACATTTTGGGACAAATATTGTGGATTATGAGGCAAATAAGTAAGTAATGATGCTTTCCCTGTATTGAATAATAATTTACAAAATATTAAAAAAAGGAAATAACTATTAGACCAACTGTGATTTTTAGTAGAAACATAACATCATAACATAACATCCCCTCTGTGTAACCTTCTGATAGTCTGATCTTGGAATATGAATTGTTTCTAATTTGTTTTTCAATATCAGATGTTTCAAATGTTAATTGCCGCTGAGAAAATACACATTATTTCTTAACATTTTATGTACCCTTTGCTGGATTTTTGCTTTATATAAGCACATAAGAAACACTAATGACTTTGGACCTCACAATTTGCTCCTTTGTCTCAGTCATTTCTAAAGCTTTGTAAAAACAAAAAGAAATAAGGAAAATTATTTTACACTCAATAAAAATAAAGTGAGGAAGACAGTCACTAACAATGTTTAAGTACGATAATTGATCAGCTTTTTTTGTTTCTTATGTAAGGGAATTATATGTAATATTTATAGAATCTAATTAATGAAAAGTTGTGTTTCTATCTAATTATTTACTGTAACTTCTGCTTTTTTAGTCCTCTTCAATGGGCAGTCGGAGGCCCCGCCCCCACGGCTGTCAGTCAAACTCCTGCGGCTGTGGCCCCGCCCCGCGCTCCCTCCGCTGCATGGGCTGCACCCAAACCCCACGCGAACTGCACGTGGAGACACGAGCACTACTTCCGGCAGGGACAACCAAAATAAAATTCCGATTATGAGAAAAAAAAAAAAAAAACTTGGAGAATTTAACAAAAGAAAATAGTTTGGTTTTTACATGTTAATGCATTAATACCACTCTAATAGAATAATAAAAATAGTAATATGCAGATAATAGTATATAGATTGAAAATATTCCACTACAAGGTCTGCATTCAAAACTGTAATAATAATAATAATAATAATAATAATAATAATAATAATAATAATAATAATAATAATAATAATAATAATAATAATAACATAGCCATTGTGCAGTAAAATGGTCTCTGTCTATGTTTTAATTATTATGTCATATGTCTGGATTCATGTGCTGCTGGATGATAATGTAAACTTGCCATTTTACTTACGCAGATGATGAAGAATGAGCTTATTTTAATAATTTTAGACTCAGATTTATATTTTAGTTTTCATATGCAGGTTAACAAACAGTCAACAAAGCAATGAATGTTAAGAACAAGAGAAGCAAATCAATTTACTATTTACAATACTAAAAAAATAATAAATACAAAATATAACAAAAATTATTAAGAATATAAGAAAAAATATACACTTAAAAAGAAATTAGACTATATTATGTGCAGTGTCTGCAGCCAAAAAAAAATTAAAAAAATCAAACATTAGCAAGAATAGTTGTGCAGATGCTAATAATAATAATAATAATAATAATAATAATAATAATAATAATAATAATAATAATAATAATAATAAGTAGATGTGTATAGCCTTCGTGTCTAAAAGTACTGACCCACAGTATTTGATTACACACACTCAATCCTTTTAAGTGTTGGTCAAAGATCAGTCCTGTCCATATATGTGCTTTACTATCTATTATCTACACAAAAACTTCTTCATTAAGACTCATGACACTCAATGGAAGTGTAGGTTTAGAGGTTTCTGAAGCAGATTCATAAAAGAATTGAAGACTGGAATATGTTTCACTGGATATCCCCAGGTTGAGTATGATAGTGTCCAATAAAATAAAATAAAATAAAATGAAATAAAATAAAATAAAATAAAATAAAATAAAATAAAATAAAATAAAATAAAATAAAATTAAATTAAATTAAATTAAATTAAATTAAATTAAATTAAATAAATAGGCACCAACTGAGCAAAGTAGGGAAACACAGGACATAACAATGGTTTGATTGTGGTTTAATATTATTGCGGAATGAGAGGAAGCTTTGTCTTTGCTTTCCAAGGTTGTCTGTGGTTTCAACATGTTCTTCTAAAAGATGTTTTCATTTGTTATACTTAACCATGACCATGAAAACAGTACGGGATTCATTGTTTAATTCTATTTCATGTCTCCTTGGAACCCAACTGACAAAAATACATCATGAATTGCATGTCACAGAGCCTTCGATTGTCAAAATTTGTTAAATTAAATGCATGTTTTTGTTTTGTCTTTTAGCTTTTTCTTGTCTCATTTTGTCTTTTACATTTTTTGTCTGATTTATGTTGTTCATGGTTTGTGTTTGGTTGCGTTCATTAGGATGTTTTCACCTTGTTGTCCCTTTAAAGTTGTTTTTGCCTGTTTTGAACAAGACAAAAAGTGTTTTTTGTCTTTTACATCATTTTTGTCTTGTCTTCTTTTGTCTATATGTCTTGTTTCATTTTTTGCATCATCTCTATCTTTATTGTTTTTCAGGTTGTCTCATCGTTTATGCTTTATCTTGTACATGGTAGTGATTGATGACGTCCATTAGGATGTTTCCACCTCTCTTTTCCACCTGTCTTTTAGGTTGTTTTCATTTTAATTTGTCTTCTGTGCTATTTGCATATTTTTTGTCTGGTTGCATGGCTTGATCTTGTCTTGTTTCGTTTTATTTTGTCTGGCTTTGTCTTTTACATGTTTTGTTTTTGCTTGTGTCTATTTGGATGTTTTCCCTTGTTTTGTCATTTACATCATTTTTGTCTGATTACTTCTTGAAGGTGTGTTTTGTATATATATCAATTTCATCTTGTTTTTTCTTTTACATCATTTTTTCCCTTGTGTCTTTCATGCTGTTTGGCCTCACATGTTAATTGAGACCAACATTTATAAACTCTTCCAACACTCTTCTATTTTTGTTAGAAAACTGAATTCACATATCATATATCATATCATATTTTGTGTGTTTTACTAAATCAATTTTAATTCCTTACCCCTGTGGTTCCCAACCTTTTTGTGCTCGTGACCCCATTTTAACATCACAAATTTCTGGTGACCCCCAACATTCAAAATGGAGACTTTTTTTTTTTTTTTGCTAAAATGAATTTGTTTTTAATCATGTAATAGTTTGCTGTACTATGTTGCAAATAAATGTTAATTTTAGATGACATTTAGTCTATATAATGTATATTATTATGGACGGAGGCAGAAAATCCAGGTGTAGATTACTGCACAAAGTGAGAATTTTCTTTTCCTTGGTCAGGATATGTACAGTCAGTCCATCTTGGAATTACAAGGCTGACAATTAATACTGAACAAATAATAATTTAAACTATGAATTATGAAAGAACTGCAGCCTCTGAAACTGACCACAATGAACATTTGACAGATAAACAGAACCACAGTGCTTCAGTTTCAGCTTCAGAGCTTGTCATGTCTTTTATGTATTGTGATTGTCCCTCTCAACTCACCATATATTTTTTATTAGTACGTTTTTAATTTTGTTTTTATCAATTAATAGAAATTTCAGGCGACCCAACGTGAGGTCCTGGCCCCAAGGTTGAAAAACACTGCCTTAAAGACTTTGAAGCATATTTGTGGCAACTTCCAAATGAATATCTACATTTAACCAGTAATAATGTGAGTGTGACTTGTGACCATTAATTCTAAATTAACCCTTTCATGCACAGTGGTCACTCCAGTGGACAGTTATTCTACAGCTGGTCTCTTGTGAATTCATGGATTTTGTTGTTTTAGTTCCATAACAGTCAACACAGTGGATACTTATGCACCATCCCATAATACACTGACATTCATACCATTACTGTAACTTTGTAGTTCTTGGGAAACCTGATCTGTAGCTACATATTTTAGTGTAAATCAATTGCTAATTGTTAATTAGATTGTAATTAATAGTTTCTTGGTTTTTTTTTTTTAAGTTGTTGTGTTTTGTTTTTTGCATATTATTTGAGTGAGTAATAACTACTATTATAGTATGTTAAAATGTGAGAAAACATCAAATTAATGGCACTGAAACAATTTTTTTTTCATAGTTTTCACACAGTATGACAGTAAATGCATGTTTCTTTGCTTCAAAAATTAAACGCATGGTGTCCAGCTGAGTGGACAATTTTTGTAACGCCATGAAAAATAGGTTCATAAAAAATAATTTCAATCACATTGTTTTTTTTCATGCCTAAAGAGGAATAAAAACACTCAGAAAACAAATCTTGATTTACATGACTAGCCAAAGTACACACATAATATATGAAGTCTGATGATACCCAGCTCTATCTGTCATTCCCACCTGATGACTCCACAGTCTCAGTGCGGATCTCAGATTGTCTCTCTGACATATCTGCATGGATGAAAGCCCATCACCTTCAGCTGAACCTGTCCAAAACTGAACTGCTGGTCTTCCCAGCTAAGCCAACCATACAGCTGGACATCTCCATCACTATTGACTCCATACCTCTGGCTCCTACCAGTGTAGTACGTAACTTGGGAGTCATGATTGATAATCAGTTGACCTTCACGGATCACGTTGCCTCTGTCACCCGATCATGCCGTTTCACTCTGTTCAACCTAAGAAAGATCAGGCCATACCTAACCGAACAGGCTACCCAGCTCCTAGTGCAGACTATGGTTATCTCCCGTCTTGACTACTGCAATGCTCTTCTAACGGGCCTCCCAGCTTGTGTTGTCAAACCACTACAGATGGTCCAGAATGCAGCAGCGCGTCTGGTCTTCAATCAGCCTAAAAGGGCACATGTCACCCCCTTACTCATTGAGTTACACTGGCTACCCATAGCTGCCCGCATCAAATTCAAATCTTTAATCCTAGCCTACAAAATTCTCCGTGGGTCTGCTCCTGTCTACTTAGGTGCACTAATAAAAGCTTATGTCGCCCCACGACCACTCCGCTCGTCTGGGGAACGTAGTCTGGTGGTCCCCAGACCTTGTACAAGACAATCCAGGCTCTTTTCATGGGTCGTTCCACGTTGGTGGAACGCTCTACCAAGTGCTACAAGAACAGAGTCATCCCTGCCTATCTTCAAGAAGCTCCTGAAGACCCAGCTCTTCCGAGAGCACCTCCTGTCCTAGCACTTTCAAACATTCCATTTTAAATATTCTAATAAGGTTTTTCCCAGGACAACCACAGATTCTTTCACGATTATCTCTGGACCTGCTGCGGTGGTCTGGCCTCTTCCCTGCCCTCATCATCACCACTCACTTATCCTCAACCGCCTCCATGTGTCTCCCCCTACTCCCCCCTTCTCCCCCTCTCCCCCAGTCCCTATCTCTATCGCTCTCTCTTTTTCCCCTTCTCTACTCTCTCTCTTTAACCCCAACTGGTCAAGGCAGACGGCCATCCTCCAGGAGTCTGGGTCTGCTCCAGGTTTCTGCTGTTAAAGGGAAGTTTTTCCTCGCCACTGTCACCAGTCACAAGTGTTTGCTCCTGGAGGATTCTGTTGGGTTTCTGTAAATTGACTTAGAGTCTGGTTTTGACCAACTCTATATATAAAATGTCAAGAGATAACTTTCTTGTGATCTGGCGCTATATAAATAAAATTTGATTGATTGAGTGATTTAATTGGTTTTCCCCTGTAAGTCGCTTTGGAAAAAAGCGTCTGCCAAATGCGTAAACATAAACATAAACATAAGTCACCCAAAATATTATACAACATCAATTATTGTGCAAATATAAAACTGATCCCTAGCTAATGTTGACTAGTGTATTATGATTGTCCCTCTCAACTCACCAAATATTTTTTTTTTAATCAGTAATTTTTATTTTTATTTATTTATTTATTTTTTATCAATTACGAGAAATTTCAGGCGACCCCATTTGAATTTCAGGTGACTCCACATAGGTTCCGGACCCCAAGGTTGAAAAACACTGCCTTACCCTGAATTTGGGGAAGCCAGCTGTGTGGGACTTTTACATTGAAGGAAAGTCGTGCTTTTCCTGTTGCGTCGTTACGACACTTTCGAGCTTGATACGACTTCCTGAAAGATTGACAGCTCGCGCATTGGACTCGGTTATTAGTGGGAACGGTCGCTCCCGTTGTGTGAGGGACGCAATCACAACTCACGCTACAACTCAGCGCTTTTTTGTCGGATTTAATTGTGTACTTTTGCGGAAGTTGACCGGGGGGAGCCCTCAGCGTGGAGTTTAATCGGACCTGCGGGGTATGAAAGTGGAGGGGACGCTTCAAACAAAGTAAAAGAGGAGGTAGACCTGTCCGTTTGATGGCTGCTGGGGATGGAGCCCAGCTGCCGGCCACAGTAGCGGCCAGCCGGAGCGTGGAGAAGGCGCTCGAGGAGGCTGCCGCGAGCGGGGCTCTCAACTTATCCAACCGAAAACTGAAGGAGTTTCCCCGAAGCGCCAAGAACTACGACCTGTCCGACATTACACATGCAGGTCAGTTTGCTTTGTACTGTTTTCTTTTTCAACTGGCGAGCTAGCTGTTCCGAGAAGCGCCTTTTGTTTTATCGCCACCTGCTTCTTTCTTCTAACGGTGAAAGCACATCCTCCCTCCGCCCCGACACGTTTCACAACACACTCTGGAAAAAAAAAAAAAAAAAAAAAAATCCCCCAGTTTCAGTCTTCTCATGATGACAGCCACAACTTTAAACATCACACAACAACATTTATCACTTCTGCCACATCTTGTAGAGCTACTTCTCACTGCAGTTGTTTCCAAAGCGTTAAAAGTGGCTTAGCTAGTCCTCTTTCACAACATATGAGCTCCATGTTGTCTTAGCTTTACAACACTTACAAGGGGATTTTCTTTTTTATTTAAGAGTTTATTTTCTGTACTAACCCTATTAAAAAGTCCAAATCCTTTTTAATGGGTCATTTAGTTTTGCATTCAAGCACAACCATATGCAGCTCCAATCTTTGTAAAGTAAGTTTTTGCTCTAGTAAAGTAGACTTAAAAGAAGAAAAAGCTTAAAAAAACATCAGACTAGCATTGAGTTCCTCTTCCTCAACATATACTATTGAGAAAAAAAAAAAAAAAAAAAAACGAGTCAAGATCGCTAGTCTCCTCAAAAGCATAGTCTTGAATCCAAATTGAAGCCCTTTTACTTTGTCATGTGGTGAAGAGGATGTTTATGTTGTTTAATATAGTACTTTTGCTTTGTTTTGGTTGTTTTGAGTTCACAGAGAACAAACATGGCACCCTCCTAAAACCAATCTCCTTGACTGTGTCTGAACATGTGTCACTTCATCTCAATTAGTTCACTTGCACAGGATATAGTAGAAGGCTGTAGATAAAATCAACAGAGAGTTCAGCTGTACAGTGAAGCAGCCAGCGATGACAGTGGGGGATAAAAGGGAGGCTACCTTGGCCTTTCCTTGCTGAAAAGAGGATTACCCCATCCAGGTTGCAGAAATCAATCTGTCCACGCAGCGATTTAAAGCGACACCCCCACTTCTCTACTGCTGCTCTCTGTGCTCTGGTAATTATGACCATCTGCTCATAACAAGCTAGGTGTTGGCCCTATGGGATAAGAAGGCCTTGAACATATATAAGCACAATCACACAGACACCTGCCGTCAGAGTAACCCTACCCTAATGACCATGAATGTGAAGATGCATTTCATACCTGTGCTAATGCCACTTGATTAGGATGTGTTTACCCCAGTGCAGCTTCTTGGATAAATGGCTTATAGAGCTGGGCAAGTCAATTAAATCAGGAGGTGTGGTTTGTAAAGTAAGATTGAGGACATTCACTGAATTTTTATTTGCAGTGCTCCTTTGGAGGAGTATTAAAAATACCAGGGGTACGTGAGAGATTCAGTATTTTATTGGCACTTTTTATACTTAAGGTCCATTGTGTAAGATTTAGATAGATGTAATGACATGCACATAATTATGTTTACATTACTGCATAGTCTTCCAAAATAAGAATAATTGTGTTTTCATGGTATTATCGACATAGGGAGCAGTGCAGCTCTACAGAGTACACCATAGTTCTACAGCGGCACTGAACAGATACACTTTTAAGGTGCATTACCATTGCCATCAGTGATTAGTGTTAACTACAGATAATATCCCCTTAAGTAGAAAAACATAGTGGACAAAACAAGTACCAGCTTTTATGAGGTCCTTTTGCATTTCTTTGTGGCCACCATAAGTGATGGTGGTGGGTATTGAATTTATTGCAGTCTTCAAGTTTTAAATGTCACACACTAAGCCTTAAACTGAGAATACAACATATGATTTTATGTTGTCATGGATGACAGATGACCAGAAAAGTAATATGTTTTGTCTTGGCTCCAAAAATTTTCATAGTGGAGCAATATGCACTGTCCACCATCACCATCGATACTATATACAGTATATACACACACACACACTATTATTCCAACAGTGCAGTACTCAGCTTCAGTGTTTACTACGATGCAAGTAGCATAGAGTGATGACCCATGCTGATGTTTTGTCTACATCGACTTGTATCTTAACTTGCAATTCATAGTGTAGTTGTTTTTGTCATTCTTTTTAGACATGTCAGACTTATGTTGTACCGAATATAAGCTTCTTAGATGCATGTCACCCGGTATGGCTTGCAACATCTAAGTTTGCTGAAGTCTTGCATGCTGTAGATGTCTTTCACGAACTCACTTAAACCACTTACTCAAAGGACATAATTCTAACAGTACTTTAATCAAGTTTTAAAATAACCCATAAAATAATCATAAAAGCTTAAAAGTTGTGTTGAATAAACTCCTTTACGTATTAGAATTGGCAGAGACCTTGCACAATCCACTTAGTAAAGTGTTTTAAGCACTTCTGCCTTATTGCCCTGGTTTTTAAACCTTCCAGTGGCCTCTAGTGCTACTTTAAAAGTGCTAACAAGGCAGACAACTTCAGGATATGTGCTGTTCTGGAACCTGTGTGTTCTGGTCTTAATATTTATTAGCCTTTCATGAGAGGGAAGGAAATTAAAAAGGAAGGGTTGTTAGGTGGGTGAGAGGGGTCCAGGAAACCTGAAGGAAGTCTTTAATGGGTTCCATGAATCTTTGAGTTTCACATCTAGAGGTCTTATAACAGGTGAGCAGGTCTTAAAGAGATCTTCAGAAATACTGGTAATTGTTCATTGATCTAATCTCCATGCTATTACAGATCATTACTCCACAATATAGTCAGTAGAGATGAGTTATTAACCCAGATGTAACTAGTGACATTACTTATAGTCATTAATGTTATTAGTGTGAATTATTAACTTCCTGACTGTAATATGTCTGTGGCAACTACTAGTCTTTGTTGGTTTACCTGCAGGTTTTTTGGGAGTCTGTATTTTTCATCAGTGAAGAGAGCATCCAGATTTCTGTCTGAGAACTAAAGGTTGATTTAAGGTTGTGTGCAAAAGGGCTTGGTTATGTAGTTATGAAGCCAACATATGTAGACCACACGTGCCTCCTCCTGCCTTTGGCACTAACATAACTTTATTTCAGGGCCAAAGGCAGCTACACAGACAACACAAGGCCAACAGGAGCTGTGGTTGGGTAGAATGGGTTGCTTGTGTTTCAGCCATAAGTTTTGATGGTATTGGAGATAGTGGAGGATGACTATGTGCAAACATACTTTATACTTATGGAATATATTGTGCTGCTTTCCCACTGACAATATTAGCTTAACTCACCTTGACCAAGCACAACACTTTTTATGTTTGTGTTACATGACAGCAGATACCATCAGATACTCTTTCTAGTTCCACTTTTGCTGAGGTTCCAAGAAAGCCAAAGTAATCCTACAATCAATTAAAATCAAGCACATCACAGTTTGGTTGAAACAGAATCATTGCTGTGCTAATGTATGACACCAGGCTAGCAGTAAATCTCTCAAAGTGCCTGAGGAAAAATTTTTAAGTTGTCCACATTGTGATTACCCTACCACAGATGTTAGCTCTGATTATATTTGCTCTCACCTGACAAAACCAGGTTTTATATTTTGCATTGGAAATTCTAGTTTACAGTTCTAAGTTTCCTCCTTCATTGTTGCTTTGCATGTAGCTGCAGCTGTGCTGAAGATGGCGTCACAATAGTTCCTGGTAGGGAGTACTATACTTACAGTGGAAATGCAGCACGCTACCAGCTAAAGCCAAGCTGAGCAAAGTTGAGTTGATTCTGTCAGGGGAAAAGCACTAACTTTCAGTTAAGTGTCAAAGTGAAAGAGTAGAACTAAAGGTCGGCCAATGGCGGTTGATATATTGATGATCATTTGGAGCAGGAAGGCAATTAATCAACTAATATTAGCCCCTGAACATCTAAATCAATAAATCTAGAAATGATCATCAAACTAGTGTGGATGTGAGTGACTTTAATCTTTTGAGCTAGTATTTTCCTTCAAAGTCAGTAATTCCACTTGAGAAGGCTATATTCTGCAAAGACTGATAGTTTTTATAATATCCCACTGATTTAATCAGTTTAACACTAAAGAACTAGTTCCATAAGTGTGTAAGCAATCCACAGTAGAGTTACTTTGGAGATTACATTTAGCCTGATCATGCATTATACTATTTATTAAGATAATGGTGTGAACACTGAACTGAATTAAAACCTCCATGGGTATCTGAAACGGTCTAAAACTAGTACTTTTCACTAATTGTAACAAGATATTGAAGTGACCTCTGATAATCTTTGCAAATTAGCTCTGCCAGTATTTCATAAAAATACCTTTAACTGATTGGTCTTGTGTAATCCAAGAACCTGCTTCATGGTTCAAAACTTGTCTCTTATTTTGTTTTTTGCTCAGAGAAATAGTCTGCTATAAATCTCTGTTGTTTTTTTTGGATAACTTACAAAATCTTGGAATTTCAGTTTGTTCCAGTCAAGGTGATAAATCCCAGGGTATTCGCTATGATAAAATGCCCATTTGGGATGTCTGTTTCTGGCCTTGTGTTCACCTTCAGGAGCTGACGTCACCATCTTTCACTCTAGCTCACACTGACTCATTTGTTATTCACTCAACTCTAATTCTAGGGTCAGGCTGGTCTATAGGCTCAATTGTAGACATTTAGTGTTGAATACATGTTTTTCAGCAGTTAGGCTGTCATTGTGCTAATGTCTAGTATTCGAGTAATGAGCTGCTGTCAGTTTCTCTGGCATATCTGGTGGTTATAACTGCACAGACACTTTATTTCAGCCCTGAGATGCACCTTCTGTGTCTGTCTGTCTGTGGGTGGTTACTGTCTTCGCTGATTCACCTAATTGTCAGGATGGTCCTGTGGTATATTTTTACCAGGTTAAATATGGATATAATCCTCAAATTGAAATGGGTCAAACACTGGTTTCCTCTACATAATCAGCACATGCTGATCAAACACAAGTAAACACATTCGTTTTCATGTAGATGTAATGACCTCATACAAAGACTTTCCTCTGCTTACACAAAGGTTAACAGAGCGCTGGAGCAGGAAGGGAACAAAGAGCATTACATCATTCTCATACCTAATAAGCTTTAGCAAGCTGACCTGAAGTAACAAAGAGGATAAGGTTGCTAAAAATACAAAAAAAGAGATGTCTGTTGAAGCAGTGTGTGTTTGTTCTGTGGCAGCAGACAGACTCATATAAAAGAACAGCTGCATTCTGGCTTTAATGGAGAACTTCACTCAGAAAAAGTTATTTAATGGATGCTTTCAGATGATGTAGCGATAGTGTCAGATGGAATTGTTGGATTTTTTTTTGTTTTGCGGCAAATGTGCTGTCATTTATACTATGAGCAGATGTTTAGTCTCCGTTTGTGGCGATATGTGGACTCAACTTTTTGTGCTGTATTACCATGATAAGTATTTTAAGTATCTGAGAGATGACGTGCAAAACTAAATTTCACAGTACTTTCATAGCACTTTTACATTTCATTAGTTGTTTTGACTTTTAGGTACTGGAGCATGATTTAAGAGCTGCATCTAGTTGGTATAAAGATTATCTTTAAAGATTATTATTTAGTTGTCAAAAACTGAACTAGACTCCTCAGTGCCACTGTTTGGTGCTGAAACTCTCACAGCACAAGATTTGTTCTTTGGAAACATTGGTCTTTTTTATCTTTCATTTCTGATGTTGTTACAACAGCAAAAGCACTGTTTACATGTTTGCTCTATACTATTTGCAATAGATGCATTCTGTTTGGTCAGATTTGAACCATGGAAATTTGATGAACCTTGCTTTGTTAAAGGTAGATATGTAGGTCTCTTTTGCCATGAAGGTGTTGGTTGAGGGGAGATGATTTGTGGACAGTGTTTTGGTGGTGCTGGGTCTGGAAGTGGCCTTTCAGAGCTGGACACAAGTGTAATGGACATTCCAGCTTATTTCATGACAAAAATAATTCAGAATTTTTTCAATTATCGTAATAATGTGATTGAAATGGTACTGTGATGCACTTATTTTCCTTTTATTGTATTATTTATGGATGTCTTTTGTTGAATACTGTAACCCTCAACTTGTCTTGCTGTACTGTTTGTTGTATTTTATATCCATGAACATGTGAAAAAGAAATAAAAAATAAATTATGAAAAAGATTTTTTTCAATTAATTTTAAAATAAATTCTAAAATATGTTTTTTATGATTGTGAATTATGTGCATGTTTTAAGGTTGTTTGGGGAATTACAGGGCATTGTTTCCAAGGTATGCATGCATTTAGTAAAGTAAAATGTCAAGGTCAGAGCCAATAAGAGGCAGAGCAGTATGGGTCTTTGCACAGTGAGGCTGGGGACAAAGATTTTGCAACACATGCAGATATATACCTACTAAATATCAAGCGCACTGCTGTGACCAATAAAATGACAGATTTTAATTTGCTGGTATACTATGGATCTCTGTGTAGGTCAGGTGTTCTGCATACAGGGGTTACTTCCGTTACAGGGATTAGAATGAGCACTGAGGCACTCTTATCAACTATGTGTGGGCTAAAAACTGCTCATTGTGGGGGACAGCAGTGGTGGATTAATTTTCACAATGTTTCAAGTTGTTTGCACAACTACAGATGCAGCTCATCTTATCTAGAGTAAACTGCTGTGGGCCTCCTTCAGAAGAATACATTGGTTGAACTGGGATAAGACTGGGCTGTGCAGGCCCAGCAGTCTTTATGATAACATCAGCTCCCCCTTCCTTCCCACTGGAGCAGCTTCCCTAAGGAAGGTCAAAGGTTCACACACACACACACACACACACACACACACACACACACACACACACACACACACACACACACACACACACACACAAAGGAGACTTGGCTTGCCTCTTCCACAGTGTTTCCCGGTAGCTTGGAGCAGTTCAGGGAACAAAGCCTGGCCTTTGTATGTTGTGTGCACCTTTCGGACCCAGTAGTTTGTGTGTTTTGCTGCAGTGTGGCTTTTAATGAATACACATCCTTGGGCAAATGCTTTATAACAAGCAGGCTTTATCTTGTACAAGTTTTCAAGATGGGGTTTTGAAACAAAGCTGTCAAACCAGAAATGCTTTGTGACTGTATTTTGGACTGGATCTTTCTCATGCTAACATGTGCATAGTTTTGTCTGGTTTCCTGGATGTGCAGACAGGCTTACAGGAATGCATCACAATATCAGCACTAGAACTTACTGGGAGCTTTAATCAAATTCCGTGAGCTAATTCAGGATGTAATAATGTCTCCTCTCATCGTGAAGACTCATTAAGGATATAATTCAGTCAAGTGATGCTTGACATTTGTGTGTCAGCCTCTGCCAAGATCTCAATGTGATTGATGCGCTTAAAATGTCTTGTGACTTTACACCTCTTTCACTTCAACTTTGGTCAGTTTTTCATATGAACAACTGAGTGTAAAGTGATTACCATAAACTAGAAACTGCCTGGGTATAAACAGTTCTCTTGTAATGTTTTATTTGCTCTAATAGGTCAGCTGTAAAAATGCCCCCTTGCACTCCATTAAAACACTGAAGCCACAGAGCGCTAGAGCGGAGGTGATTGTAGAGCAGAGAGCAAAATAAAAAGAAAGCAGTTTATCATCCAAATGAAGATGGTATGAAATGAGGATCTCTGCTTGTATTTCTAAGGCTGCACATGCACCACACCATTTTTGCTGCTCTATAAAAGCTATAAATTGTGCTCAAAAGTAGGGAAACATTTGTTAACTCAACCCCTCCTAGGATGACTAGGAACACTGATTTTTGTTTCATAGATGGTGTTGTAGATAATGGTGTGCATAAACCTTCAAAACTCCCAACTTGTTCAAGTTGGAATGCAGAGTCACCAGTTGTATTGAGCCTGGCATTTACTTAAGCTAAAAATTAGGTCCATTAAATGTTATTGTTTATTTTAGTGAAATACTGTCTTTGGTTCTATTCTTATTACTCGCAATATCGTTCTTATCTAAAACATAATGCAGTGACCATATTTATTTTGTTTAACTTATTTATTTAGATGTTGCACCAACAGCGATTAGTTATGTTTTCAGAGTTTACCTCACCTGGACAGGTTGCCAGCTTGAAGTGAACACAGTTTATGTGTGTAGCCTATAATTGAGAAAAAAAAAACAAAACTAACTGAACATGTTCATGCTCTGCTTTCCTTTTGCAGCCAATCTTCCCTGTTCCCTCTCTCCACATGGGGTTGAAATTGCTTTCCTTATTTCATTGTAAGCTGACCTTACACTAAGTTTGAACTCTGCTTCTGTATTACATAGGAAATGACAAATAATAAAGATTTCCTTAATATTAAAATGATTTAATGTGATTGGAGACAGTCCCCATAGTAATAAGCCACATATTGAGTTCACACTTTATTGAAAAGGGCTGCCGGAGACACAAAGGCTGATCTAAGTAATAATTTAGTTCATGTAGTAGCAGAAGCAACCAAAATGTTGTTATGTAGTAAGTTATTAAAGCAGCCTCCATATGACCTCTGGGAATGTGAGAGACAAGAGCTTGCTGTTGAGAGCTGGAGGAGTGTTGGACAGCCTGAAAAACACACTCCACAGCACAACTGAGACGCCAGTCGCTGACTCAGAGAAATAATGAATGAGCAAAGGAGGTGTGTGTGCGAGCATGCGGTGGAGGAGAGATGTTTCCATACCATGTTTCTGTAAAGTGGTTTACAGTGAAGCCTTGTGTTGGCCTGACCCCCTTTGTTTTTCCACATTGTGGATTTAATTAATAAAGGTTTAATGATTTTCCACCAGCGTGCACAGCCAGTGGTCCATTCTCAGACATTTCTGCACATTTCACTGAAATGCTTCACTGGACAAAGTCATTTCTAGTCACTGTGGCCTTTTGTACTTTTTAAGGTCACAAGAGCATTTTATTGTTATTCACACTATTTAACTTCCTCTTCATCGTTCAAACACAAATGCCAGGCAATACACTCTGTTGTACTGTAGATAGCCTTTGTTTTAATATTTTGGTAATTAATCAATCCTTAGCCTTTATTCAAGGAAGAATTAGAGAATTATGCATGTCCAAGTAGTGTTGCTTTTGGCAGCCTGTTTTAATTTTAGTCTTGTCTTTGTGCCAAACTCTCATTTCAGTCTTTATTAGTTTTAGCCATGTTCATAGTTCTTTCGTCTTGTCAAGTTTTAGTGGACTACAACTCTGAGCATTTTAGTTGTATTTTAGTGAAAATAATATGACTATTTTCGTCTTGTTTTAGTCAATGAAAATTGTATTTTACTCTCTTTTTGGTCATGCAATTCTATTTAATGTGGTCAATATAGTCGAGACAAAACTAACATTTTCTTTTAGTTAAACCCATTTTAGTTCAAACAAGGTTATCTTACCATCCTTATGGACTCAGAAATATATGCTGTCAAGTTCGATATCTATATGAATATTCATGAGGGCAAGTCTAGTGAGTCTTTGGTCGGTCACTGTACTGCACAAATAGCCTACGTCTAGAGAAGCCTTATTGGGAGGGGATATCCGTGTGGTAAAGCCCTGCTCGGGCTGCATATTTCTGATCAAACCCTAACTGTGTCTGACACAGTTGCGTCTGAACCCAGCCCGACCCGTCAGGTCCCATCTGGCTCGGTTCGGGTTGTACTACTGTACCATGCGGACCCAGACTGGGAGCAGGTCTTTTTGGACCCTGAACGTTTGGAGCATGAGACGGAAGGTGCGAACTGGAGGAGGCGAACTGCCTGATAACCTGTGTACCTCACAATTTCACGGCACACCTGCAGTAATGCAACTAAAGATTATAACATCAATTCGTCTTGTCTCGTTAATGAAAATGAAGAGACATTTTATCACAGTTTTTGTTTTGTAAACTACAGGTAGTCTTGTTTTTATTAGTCAACAGTATTGCATTACACATTTAATTATAGTTATAATCACAGGACCACCATTTTCATTATGTCTCGTCTTGTTTTCGTCATGCGATAAAGGTTCATTGATGAAGATATTTCGTCATAATTTTCATTGACGAAAGCAACACTAGGTCCAAGCTTCCCAAAAGAGAGGTTTTGATGCTTTTCTTTGTCATATTAGAGTAATCTGATTATGTTTAGCATTTATTTTGTTTAGTCAAGAGACCATTTAAATGCATATCCAATGGAATTATAACAGGTGTCTTTATTGTTTGTTTTTCAGTGTTAATAGATGGGAATAATCTTTACTTGTGTTAGCTGCAGCTCTGAAAAATGAGTAGCTTTCTCTCATCTGCAGCAGCTGTGAGAAGGAATCTTTACAACCTTTTAAATCCAATGATGAATTTGAAATGTGCCAAGTCAGAGTACACATGCTAATATCAACAAAGTGAAATACATTTAAGCGCTCATGTCTGTGCAAGTTGGAGTTGTACATTGACCAAGGTGGAGATAATATTGAAATGTCTCAGGTCTGATGCAAAGAGCACTGGGTGTAAACAAATACATTACACATCATTCAGATGTTAAAGGAAAACAAGTGACGTGCATATGTTTGTTTCTCTCTGTCTTATCTTTATACTAATATATCGTTAGCCTCATAGCATAATTGCCATAGTTATATTTTTTCGGCTCATAACCAATTCTGCAAAATGAAGCTGCAGTGTTAGGAGAGTAAAGTTATTCAGATATCACAATTTGACCAAAAATATAACTTAGGCAGTTATTAGGGGTGTAATGATGCACTCGTTTATACCAACCCGTTTCGGTTCAAGGCCTATGATACAATACAGAGGTGTACCGAACGAATACTTTTAGCTAGGGCTGGGTGATATGGAAAAAAATCATATAACAGTAATTTTTTTCATATCCGACAATATCAATATGTATCATGATAAAAATCAAATCACTATTTTTGTCAAGCTTAAATTTTCTGTTACTCGTAAATTAGTTGTGACGACATCAGAAGATTATTTTTGATTTAAATGATTTATTTTATGTCAGAGGTTGAACATGACAGATGTGCTGAAGAACGTTATACAACTGTTTCAGATTAATAAAATGGGTATGTATATTTAAAACTAAAGTAAACATCTGGCCAGCAGGCAAAAGCTTTAAAAACAGACCATGTTCACAAAACAATACCGGGGGAGCGTCCCGTAACTGCCATAACTGGCGTAAACCAAAAATGAAACTTAACATGCTTTGAATGTCCGACTCCTGGCTTCTATGCAGCACCCTACTTTTCAGTAACCCGGTCGACTGAGTTCTCGGTCACATTTTCTCCCGAGGGAACTCTCGCTACCTCCCGTTGCTATCCAAACATTAGCGTGTGTGCTGCGGCTGCTCTTACGCCTGTGCTGTGTGTGTCAACCTAACTTGCTGTGGCTCTAGTGTGATTGGTTTGGTGTGGCGCTACTTAATTATGATTGGCTGTTCTTATGTCTATCAATACATGGGTGAATGAATTCTATCAAAATTGTTTTGAGCATGTCTCATATTTCTATCGAGGAAAAGTTAATATCGCGATATATATTGTTATCGTTTTATCACCCAGCCCTACATGTAGACTACGTGAAAAATGCAAACACTCAGGAAGCAGGGTGGCCGCAAGCAGAACCCATGTGCAGGGTTTCCCCTGTATACATTCTGCAGCGGCACCGCTGCAGAATTCTCAGTGCCGCTGCAAAAAAAACCCCAACTTTATTCTGAGGCTAGGGCGCCGAGTGGGGGGGTGGGGGTTTAAAATGACAACAGAGAGTATAACAGAGGCACAGAACCCATTGGTCTTCGGTAGTTAAGGAACCCCCCCCCCCTTTCTGGTCTCCTTCACTGTACCGAAAACACATAGAAAATGTGTTGAACCAAAGACCCCTGTACCGAAAACATACCAAACCGAAATTTTTCTGCACCGTGACACCCCTAGCAAGTTTGCTATGAGGCTAACGATATGCTAATATGTTTTTCATGACATTTTGGCAATACACGTAATTCCTCATAGTAATATTATTTTTACTGGAAGTTGGAAAATGCAGAGATAACACATTGCATAATACATTGGTTAAACATACTGAAATAAACTTACTTTACCAGCAGCATCAATGTTGTATAGACAATAATGGGAAAAAAATTATGGGATAAAGTTTTTACAGGCATTAAGTTATAAGGTTCTCACCTCCACTCCATTTAAAAATTTGTTGACTCTTAGAAAAAGAAGTCAACTATCCTTAGTATTTTGACTAATTGAATAATTGATTATTCATGCTCATCCCTAGTTTCCAGAATAGTCAGTGACAGAACATTGTACTTGTTGACAGGTGCATCAGATGTCATCAAAAACTTAGATGCTGCTTAATGACAGAAATGTTTGAGTATGTTGTAGTTGATATTTTGATTCAGTTTGTGTTGGATTGAATTGGTCTTTTTTCTGTATAAAACATAGTCCTTACTATCGGTGGACACCTCAGATAAGGATCTGGTTCTGCAGAAAACTGAAATTGGAACTAAAATAACTCTGCCTCTGCCTACATTCCTAGGAAGAGGCAGAGACCTAAATACTGCCATCCAGTCCCTTTAACAAATGGCTTGGCTGGAGTTGCTGTTGAAAATCTCTCTGCTAAGCTGCTAGAAACTACAATACTGCACTGTACAGAAGGGTTAATGGGGGCTAGTGCGATCCCTGATTTCACTTCAGTGTGTGTGTGTGTGTGTGTGTGTGCGTGCGCGCACAGTTTGAGCTCAACATATGGATGTAGCCTACCCTGTCAGCTGTTTACATCTGTTCTGTGTCATTAAATGTGACTGCCTGCTCGTGTGTCGGCGCAGTATCTTCCTGCATGTATGTGTCTGTGTGCGTTCACCCCCTCTCGTGTTTTATTTCCTCTGTTCTGCGGATGTGGGCTGCCTGTTCACTCAGTCTGCACTTCTGCTTTGTCTGTTGTCTTCTCGGAGTCCTCATTACTTTGTGATTGCCCCACACTGTGTCAGCTGACACGTTTCCATTCAACCGTCAACCCAATTTTTTTCACAAATGTCACTGAAAATAAAATCCTTCACGGATCTCTTCCTATATGCCAGATTGAACTGAACACAAATTCACTCAAAGAAGATATTCACTGGAAAAACTGAGTCTTTCATGAACTGATAAATACTTTACAAGTCATTGGTGTTGGCTTATGAATGCAATGCCTTGTCTGATTCTAGAAAGATGTTCCCTCTTGTAAAAGAGAAGCACATCTTCATGTACTCATGGTGATCGAGACATTTATTTGTTCCAAAGAGGCAAATTAATATACCCATCTCTTTATGTTGCAAGTATTTTTAGTTGCATGTCTAAATGTTTCTCTTTCCAAAGCATGCCACTGGGTTTTCTCTCTCAGAGCACAGCAGCTGGTGGGGAGGGGGGGAATCCCTCCACAGTCCCATGGGAAGTAACCAGAGAAAAGGCACAGACACATTGAGCAAAACTGCAGGACAACACTCCAGTCTGCCAACAAACATATATGCTGCCATACACAGTCAGGAGGCTGGCTGTGTGTGTTGGAGGTTCTCTTAGCTGCTGTTTCTTTGGAAATGTATCATGAGGTGAATATCATGTTGTTTAGCAACAAGATATTGAAGTTATCCTGAAGGTATCATGGGGATTAGAGAGTGTATTGTTGCCAGTCATGAGAAATGACGCAATATCAATTTCTGTGGTGGATTTATTTTGTTGAAAGGACATGTAAAGTACATAAACTCATATCACACAAAGTCAGACAGATGCCAGGTTAAGTTCCTCACATATGTAATTTGTTCAAAGAGGATCCTCATACCTGATGTGGTATTGTATTCTCAGTGCCAGATTGATTCGCAGGTGAAAGTGGAGTAGTATGTGTGTGGTCATAGTAAAGTCTCCATGTTCAATAGTGTTGCTTACCAGTGTATTTTTAATAGTTAATGGTAGAAGGAGATATCAGGCTTGACTACTCACAGGTCTTTTAATTCTAACAAATAAAGGAAGTCTTTCCATTCTATCTCCCTTTTTTGATTCCTCAGAGGAGATGCAGTTTATCACAACAAACACTTGCAAGAGATAATCCTCACCCAGTCACTGAACAGTGTTCAGAAGAAATAGAGCGGCAAAATGATGGGGAGGATGTAGGAGAGCTGACCTTCACCAAATGTTCCCAGGCTTATTGTGAAATCAGAACATCATCTTAGACCATGGATTTCACTGCCATTATTCCTAATGTTTCACCTGCAGAAGATGCTTTTATGCAGCTTCTAAACTTAACTAAATAAAAAAAAAAAAAAAAAAACTTTGCTGAGATTTGCTGGTGTGGATGAGTAGACAGAGGGTTTAGTTTATGAATCAGTGGCAATAGGGCAAATTTTGTGTAGTATTAGGCATCTAAACTGGAAATTCTTACTGTAAGGGACAGTAATCTCTAAGTGATAAACATACTTCCTAGATTTTTTGCGATTTAGTTGTAGGTTGATTGAATAATTCCTGGATAATCAGTAAATCATATTTAACTGTTTTGGTATTTATTATTTTCACTTTGTACCATTCAGTAGTTATTTGTAGGAACAGGGATGGTATTGTCCAATTAGTTGACCGTCAGCTTTTCCCTGCTCCAAAATATCATTATATCGATCTTTAAAAATCCACTATCAATCGACCTTTTAGTGGTTCAAAATTATGCAAAAACTGGTGAGGGCTAACCAATTTCCCCTGATGAGATTCCCCCTTCCCCCATGCCACCACAGCACCTAAAACCTCCAGAATACAGAAAACCCTGCAGTGGTCTCAGCTTTCTCTATATCCTTTTATCTGGGTTTGTTGTAGCACTTGTTTTGTCCTGGCACAGCAGGCAGCCATTAGTTAATAGGTCTCAGTCCCCTTCCTCCTGGCTCTGTGTTCGTCCCATACCACAATGTAACACTATAAGAGTCCGTGTAAATAATGTAATGGTGTGGAGTGGGTCTGCATAGTCAGTAATGAAAGCCGAGGCCCTGCTTGCCTTATGTAACCCAACAGATCCATTTAGTCCCATGTTGTTTGGTGTCCAGATGGCTGTTTCACTGAAGCAGTCAGGACATGTCATGGGGCCTTGTAGGGGTAGAAATGGCAAGGTTTGGGGGCGCCTCTAAAACAGTGTCTGCAGAGTTTTAAGTTTCATAAGTGTACCACGTAAAGGAAGCACTCTCTATTTTTAATGAACTGAAACATATCATCTTGAGTATAAACCTTTCATTTAATACTCATAAATTAAGACCTTGGAGGAACTATGATGGCCACGAATTGAACCATGACACTGCTCCATTAAAAAGGAATGAAAGTCATGTTAACTGTGTAAATTTAAGTATATGCTGCTGTATTAACTTCATGTAAATGTTGTTTAAGTGGTTTGTCTGTATACTCAGAAATTTTTTGTTCATTATCTTGGTCCATTTCTTTCAATAAGGAGTGAGGTGCCCCAAGGCTCTATCCGTGGTTTTTTACCTTTTTTTTTTTTTTTTTTTTTTTTTCTTAAGTCTTCTATTTCTAACTGTATGCAACTTGAGTCACATTCCTCTTAAAACTGCAGTTCATACCATTTTATGTAATTTATGAATTGCCTTAGTGGCATTTAGTGACTGAAGGACCAGACCTTCCTGCAGCTGAAAATGACTTAACAAAAATATTATTCATGATGTGTAATGCTATTTCATCAACATTCCTTGGGTTCCTTATAAAGTTATGTAATACTAGTTTGCAAGGCTGTTGGGTTCTGTTTTAATTTGTGTTCCTAGTTGTCACATAGTTGTTTCAGTTGCAGTTCCTTCAGCTCAGAAATACTCTGTTACTGTTTCCATATAATCTCCTTCCCAAAAACCCGCTGTACTTCGTTATACAGTTAAAATAATACTATTCTATTAATAAGCAGCACCATGTGCTCCTAGCATTTCTACTACTGAAGAAAAAGTAGACTGTGATGTGGTGCCTTTCTGTGTGTTCCAGGGTATGGGTCTAATTGAGGCCATAGATGCTTATTTGCGTGGTGATGGTTCAGGTAGTAAACAGGGATTGTGGTATTTCCCATTTTTTACTGGTACATGTGAACTATAATTAATGTAATTTTCTTTATGATCTTATTTTTTCTTTTGTGCTCTATTTAGGCCCAGCAAGCTCCCAATCCACTGATGATAAGAGTTGGGAAATGGTAAATGAGAGACTGATACAAATATCTAGAATATTATTGTCTTCGGTTTTATTACCATCAAACATACATTTTGTAGATGTGAAGAAATGTGCAAGTAAAAGATTGATTTGGGCATTAGTTCTTATTCATGTTGCTTTAAAACCGCAGGAAATTTTCTTTGGAATTGAACAAGTTGAATATTCTATTTTTGGTCTTTTGGATCATCATAATGGCTATCTTTACCCATGGTCTTTCATTTAGTAGCCTAGCTCCAAATTCACACTTTACTTTCTCTACAGGGTTTTGTGTACTTGTTTGGTTGTAGTACGCTGTATACCCCCTTTTGCATGAACTCACAAAGCTTTGCATACATGAGCTAAAGGAAACCTGCAGCCTGTAGGAGGGAATGAAGAGAGGAGGAGGAGGCGTAAAAAAACAAGGGTGAGACATGGAAAGGGAGAGAGGAGAAATCTGTGTAGGAGGATGGAGATGGACTGAAGAAAAAGCGAGAGAATCAGCTTTGACTTGATTAACAGTACATCAAAAAAGAGAGTTCCTCCCTATTATCTGTTGTAGACTGAGAATGAATATCTCAAGATGTCATCACCATCGTCTGTTCTCAGTCACCCTGAAAACACTATTTTCTCACACTGATCTCTCTCTCACACCAAGGCCTCCTCTTCATGTTCATAGCATGGTTAAAACATGGGGAAATACTCAAATGGGAGACTTTATCATAATAACTGTAATGACTGAACTTGATAACTTGGAAACCTCCATTTTTGGAAATAACCTTTGTGTTCTCAGTGCTTGCAGTGGGGAAACGCTGCTTATTTAGCTGTCTAAAAGACGAAAGCCACAACAATCTCATGTGCATGTTGTATCTTGTTATCTCGCTGAGTCACCTGGGGTTATCTAAGTCACATTAGTGCCTGCAGACCCAGCAGACAAGTTGTCTGAGATGCATCAACAGGGGTCAACTGGTATGTTTTCTTAAGGGCTGATTCGTTAGCTGATTAGTGCACCATTTGCAAAATTCTAGGACAGAAAAGATATTTAGAATGACAATTTGGCTGACAACTGATGCTGATACAAATGATTTCTATTTATTTTGTTACTGTTACTTTATACCCCACTTATGTGCCAAGAAAACACAGATATCATTGTTTCTTGTAGAAAAATAGGCTAAATGTTTAAGAGTGTTTTAGCCCCATTGCATTGTTATTGAGTTGCATTGTCAAGTTGAAAAGTAAAATATACGAAAAAAAAAAAACTTTGATATAACTCAACAGATAAATATCACTCACTGCCATCTGTGAAATCCCATCTTATATGCCAATACTAATACTGGCTGTGAAGAAGCTTTCAGCAAATATCAGCTGATGCCAGTGTTTGGTCGATATATTGGTACAGCCCTATTTGGAACCAACCTACATTTACAGTAAAAATAAAATGTCAGAAAGAGACTCTAAGTCATTATTTTATTGTAGAGCCTTTAAATGTAAATAAAAGAGCACATTTCAGTATTATAAATAGAAAGTGTGGATATCTCCCAATAGCATTTTTTTTATAAAGTTAGCTGAGTATAGTAAACGAAATTGCTCCCAGAGAAAAAATAGGAAGGATGCACTGATGTGTTAATCCTGGGTGGATGCTGATACCAATGTTTCAAGTACCAGTTTGTTCAGCAGCCTTTACCACTGTTTCTTTACTTTGTTTTCATGCTGTCTTGTTGCTAACGCTTAGCATGTTAACTTCTTGCAGTTTAACATTTTACATTAGTGAACTTGAATTAAGTGGAATCAGATCTGACTGGAGTGCGGCTGCATTCCCAGACTCCATGGCTGAGTGGTCACATCATCAGAGAGTGAAGTCACAGATACTGACGTCTGGCTGATAGATTAAAGCATCCCTAGGGTGAGGTAAAAAATAAGTAATACTAGTAAAACTTACATTTTACTAACATTTGAGTCTCAGTTTGTAGTCTCCAGTACAGATAAGAGTGCTGGATAAAAAAATAAATAAATAAAGAAATGCAGCACCAGTTCTGTATTTGATAATCTGTCAGTACTAATAATAGCAAATAATTGATAAACCTGTACTTCATACAGCTGTTACAACAGACGCTAAGTTTGTCACAACGTAAATGCCTAAGATAATTGTTTTCATTTTTGTTGTTGCCTGTGTTAAGTTATTTGTTTATAGTCTTTATGCAGCCAAAGTTCAGTAGCAGTGTACCGCCCTCATTTTCTGAACTCCAGAACATCTTGTAGTGCACTGTTTTGTAACACTCAGGCCCAGTCATGCATCGCCCTCACACACCCACTCTGACAGAGCGCTGGTGTTGGTTTCTCTCTACAGTGCTGCCTCTCAGCTTGCTGTAACTAACACGTAACAGAAATCAACAACGCCACATCCTGTCTCACAACAGCTCTTAGACACAAGTGGCGTTGTCATTGGTAACATTGTGAAATAAACCCCAAACAGCATTAGGGCGAATAACAGGCTCAAATGTATTACAAAATGCCACACATGTGAATAGATGTTAAAACCGAAGCGAATTTGTGTGGTCTAGGGTTTATGTATGAGGAAACTAATGATTAAGAATGAAATAACTAGTACACATTTGGATGAATAGACTCGTCTCGTATAAATGGATAAAAACTAAACTTGTGATTATTGCTAACGTGCTGAACAGATCAGCTTGTACTTTGATGCATAATCTTTTCCAAGTACATTTACTGACAGTATTTTATGGTTTTGTTGTCACCATGATAGGACCTGGTGGAAGATTCATAAAGTCTACAGTGTCTTAGAGGAGGGCCTGTGCTCTTTTGTTTTTGTTTGTTCTTTCATGTACATTGCTTTGCTTTGAAGCTTGAGGCCTCTTTGCAGGCTGCTCCTCTCCTCCTTTGTGCTGGTATTATCTGTCTGTAACTCATTCACTCTTCTTCTCCTGCTGCACCTTTTTCAATGAGTCTCTCCACCCGTCTTCTAAAGGTGATATGAGTAGAGCCATGAACTCGCCTCTGCAGGTACAAGGACCTTCTTTTATTCTATTCTCAGAGTCACACTGAGGGGAATGTGACATTTTTTGGCCCTGTGACA
Source organism: Sphaeramia orbicularis (assembly GCF_902148855.1). NCBI lineage: Eukaryota > Metazoa > Chordata > Actinopteri > Kurtiformes > Apogonidae > Sphaeramia > Sphaeramia orbicularis. Next base: position 16,974,537 of record NC_043974.1, on the reverse strand, counting down.
TTGCCTAAATGTCAGAGCTTTCTGTTTACAGTTGGTGTTTTGTTTATTTCACAGGGGTGTAATTCTATAGTTCAGTTTCTATGTGGAAAATACTTAAATATTCCTAATTAGCCCTGCACTTTATCAATCTTAATTTTCTGTTCAGTGTACTTGGACTGTATTTGTTGGGAAATTTTATGTTGTGAAAGAACTATTTTTATGAGAAAATAATTGAACAAAAGTCTGATAGATTGGTGGTAGAAATGATGATTTCCAAGTTAACCTCAGCTAATTAATTAACAGCCTTTTTGTCATGTTTCTGTTTGTTGATGGACATCATCAGATGTTTGTTTGTGGATCAGTATGATTTCTTAACACACAGTTCAACTGTTGGCCTGTCATGACTCATTATGTGTCTGTGATACAACATGACTGGTTAGCTGCTGATGCCTCACACCACACCTGGTTGTCACCATAGTTACTAGTGTTTGACTGCTGTGGTTTTGTGTTGGCCAATAACACTGTGACATAAGGTGAGGTGGTATCTAGCTTCCTGTGATACTGTCAGCAGAACAGTAATAAGATTAGTGTGTTAGTGGACATTGACAAGACTGAGCAGTTCATGCTCAGCCCTACTGACCGACACTTCCTCAAAAAACGAAAAAATATGTATAAAAGTATTCAGTATGACATGTTTTTAAGGTGTGTCTGTCTAAGCATGTGTTCAGTATTTGTAGAAGTAGCCTATATTGTTCAGTTCCTTAGTCAGGCCCCTGGTTATGCAATACGATCTGTGGGTCTGTTGTCTGTATTTCCTTGTTTTTGTTTTTGTTTTTTTTCACAGTGACTTTCTTTTGATGTACTGATGTGGCCTCTCATGTGTTGTGAGACTTTCCAGGAGTCTTGTATTCCAGTGCATTGCAGAGGTCAGGGGTCAGTGATGTCAGTGTCTGAAGGAGCTCTACCTGACCTGTAATCAGACTCAGTGTTCTGCTCTGACATGTCAATCCTCCTTGTGATGCTGATCCTTTGAAATCCTCTGACTCTGTGTCAGGCTGCATGATCCAGCCTCAGGGTTCGCACATGCTCTTTTTCAATCATATGCACACTTCACCCACTGTAAATCTACCTGCCTTATTGTGTTTCATGCATTTCAAATGCTGTCACAGATTTAGTCTCATTTTTCATGTTTGCATTAGTTTTGAGTGCAGTTCTCTTATTATTTCCACTCACAACTGCTTAATGACACAATGTAAGCATTTTGGTTCAGTGTTTTTAGTGCTGTACTTGGAACTTTCTAAGCATTTTGCACTTTCTGCTGCACCCAGATCAGTGATTTCATAGCAGGTGTTCTGCATTAGTCTGACGAGCTTTATAAAAACTCTCCACCACAAACTCTTGCCTGCTTGCATCTATCTAACCTCATTTTGTATTTTTAGCTATTTCTCCAAGCTAATGATAGACAACCTTATTCTTAAGCTTGGTAGGAAAGCTGAATGGTTGCCATGGTAACTCTACAGGGGTCAACCTAGGTCAGCAGAGCCCTCAAAGTGGTTGTTGAGTTAATCTGTTCTAATGGGGTGACACATGGCTTATGATGTGTTTGTGCATTTTATTAATCTTAACCTGATAGTTTTACGGTCATGTTTGTATGTATGTCTCTCTGCACCTGTAACTCAAAAACTACAGCACCTTCAAACTTGACAAGGCCAGTCTGTTTCCCATCTTGATTCACTTAGAAGATGATACTGGAATTTCTTCAAAGGATTCTTCACCATTGGAATATTTTTGTGATTTTAAAGAACCTTTTATTGTTGGGCTTTGAAAAAGAAAAATCACACCCATGCTGCATGTTGATATCACGAAAATAATTCAGAGCTAAGAGTATGTTTTAAATTAATTTCTAAATCTGCCATATTTGATGAATGCTCTTGACCTTGGGTTTGAACATAATATTTGGTATCCTTCATTCTGTATTTTCATAGTCAGTTTGATACTAAACTGATAGGATTGACACTGAAATCACACTCCACCACAAAGCAGTGATGGTCAGTATGATGGAGGCAAAAGTCTGCAATCTGTGATTGTCAAAGTCTAAACATAGAATTATTAATTTATTACATGTTCCTACAAATATTCAATCAACGTCTTGGCCTGATTTGAAGCAGCCAGCCTTTGGAGCTTTTTATTTCCCAAATTGGGTGTCCTCTGGCACTTTCTAATGCCCCTCCTCCATCATATACACTGCTGTGAATTACTTTAATATTTAATATCATCATTATATTAATGAGTTTACCCACCTATTTGTAGACATGTAGTGAATTAGTGTGACAGAAAATTAAGCTTTGTGTGCATTGAGCCCAAACAGTCCAGAATTAACAAATAATGCTTAAAACAATTGTTGATTAATCTCAACTGTTGTGCGTTAGAGTTATTACATTTTTTAAAATTTTATTTGTATATGTATTGACACAGTAATGGCAGAATTTATGCCACAATGATAGTTAATATGTACTGTGGAAACACAAATGCATTTTCATTCAATGAAAATAGACAATGTTATTTTAAAGGGACACGTTTAATCCCATGTTTTTAACAAATAAAAACATGTCCTCCAGGAGTCTGGGTCTGCTCGAGGTTTCTGCCTGTTAAAGGGAAGTTTTTCCTCGCCACTGTCACCAGTCACAAGTGTTTGCTCCTGGAGGATTCTGTTGGGTTTCTGTAGAATTGACTTAGAGTCTGGTTTTGACCAACTCTATATATAAAATGTCAAGAGATAACTTTCTTGTGATCTGGCGCTATATAAATAAAATTTGATTGATTGAGTGATTTAATTGGTTTTCCCCTGTAAGTCGCTTTGGAAAAAAGCGTCTGCCAAATGCGTAAACATAAACATAAACATGTTTTATCTTGTCTATATGTTGGTATTCAGTATAATCACTTAGAATATGACAAGTTAGTCTGACAATATTTTTGCTCATTTTACTTTGTGAATGTGTTCTGAAGACGGATAGAGTGCAATTTATGTAAATGCCATTAACTAATCTGAGCCCAAATTGCTCTTAGGTCTGAATGTGAGAATGAACGATTTTGTGTCTGTACTGTATAACGGCCCTGTGATGGATTGGCCCCCTGTCCTGGTTGTAGCCGTTGTCACCCAGTGTCAGCTGGGAAATGCTCCAACTCACCCCACCCCCCATCCATCCTTACTAACACAACCATGCAAAGGATTAAGTGGTTACAGAAAATGAATAAATGAATAATTAATTAATTAATTCAATTATTAAGCCTGTAAATGTCTGTGTGACATATGTGGAAAACGCAGCCTTTCAGTTGACTTTCAAATTCTTACTGCTCAGTCATGATGTTGCTGCCACTAGTGTTTTCGAAGGTTGCCTAATGAGTTTAATGAGGATGTGTGGTTCTTAATGTGTTTCCTCATCAGCTATTTCTCTCTTGGCTTTGTTTGACAGGACAAAATCTGTCAGCTGAGCAGGCACACATATGTGGTGGAGAAACTGATGCAGACAGATTGGCATGTTTCTCTGTCCTCATTCCAACATTTATGTGAAGTGGAGGCAAGTGGTTGCAAAATGTAGTTGCATTATTAATACTATTTTATAACAATTAAAAGATATTAAAATCAATCCATCAAATATATTACAAATATAACTGACTGATTTTGATTTATTATTGTGTGATGTACATAATATGGTAAGCACATAAGAATCTTCGAAGACCTCATTAATCATTAAACGAAAGCAGAGCAAACATACCCAAGTACTAGGGATGTCCCGATCTGATCTACAGATTGGTATTGGCTGTGGATCTGGCTTTTCTTAGAAGATTGGATTGGATTTAGTCATGATATCGGGCCAATCCGGACCCAGTTCTGGGGGGTAAACACACATCCTGCTCCCTCAAATTAAAGTTTCTGAAGGTAGGGAAAAGGAAAATTAGCTGTACAACAGCTTAGTGAAACATCTATAGGTTTTACTTTCACTTTAAGGTCTGGTAGTAATGCCTGAGTCAGGTTTTTTTTCAGTCCGCTGGGCTTTTGTGGAATTATTTGACCCGACCCAACCCACCCTGCAAATAAACTGACATTCTTTTGACCTGCCCCAACCCAACCTGCGAGTAACCCGCTGATGCATCACTAATGTACGGTGCAGAACGCACCCCCATATAATACCTGAACTAGACGCATTACAGCAGTGGCCAAAACCGGCCTGCCAAAGGTTCTAATTTGTCCCACAGTAATAACTTGGAAAGTGTAAAATTATACTAAAGTTATTAAGAGTGAAAGGTGTCATACTTGTTTTAGTTCAGGTTCCACATTCAGCCCAATTGTGATCTCAAGTAACAGTATAATGACCTATAAATAAGGACTCCAAATTTAAAGCAAGATTTTATTGTAAAAAGTCAGTATCGGATTGGTATCAGATCTATATTGGCTAAACTAATCCTAAAGGAAAAAAATTGGATCAGATTAGAAGCAAAAAAAAATCCAGATCGGGACATCACTACCAAGTACCAACATATATTACAAGTACTAAATAAATTAACAATTCTTGTGTTTTTTCTAAGCTTTAGAAACATCAGTGCACCAAAACATCTCTGGCCATTGAACAGACATTTCATTGAATATGGATGTTTTAATACGTTAGGAGAATATTCTTCTGGTATTTGGCATCATTAACATAGCCCGTTATATTAATAAAGAAACTGGCTGGACTTGAATGAATAATCAGGTATTTGTTCCTGGAAAAAACTCTAGATATGAACATGTAACTCTTAATTATTGAAATCCCACATCGTAACAGAACGCCAAACCTTTCAACCACAGCTAATTTGCTTATGACAAATCAACTAGGATGTGTCTGTATCTGAGCAGTGCTAACAAAGGCTAATAAGCGTTATGACATTGGGTTTGGAGTAGCTCCAGTTTCTCACAGATGATCCGAAATGTGAGCCTCCTCCAGTCCCAGCCCGTCATTTAAGACAATTATTACTGACTTCAACACCAGCTGTGAATCACTCTGCCCCATCTGGATCCAGAACAATTACCTAAAGTCAATCTGAATGGCACCAGAGTGAGTCAGCTCTTTAACAGGAAGGATTGAGTTTTTGTCATGAGGGACCCTGTTCCTCCTCCTCCTTCTCCTCCTCCTCATGGGTCTTTGTTGAGCCATGCAGAGCTAACAGGAGTTGGCTCTGGATTGTGTCCGTTTAAAGCCAGCGCCCCGCTGTCTGAATCATGGCAGGCAGTTCAAGACTGGACATTTCACTGCCTTTCTCTGCTCCCATTCCACAGCAGATGCTTTTCCCATGATGCTCATGTTGAGTCAGGCTGGGTTTATCACAACAGCTTCCAGGACGTTTGGGCACCAGTGCCTTGTGGGGAAAAAATGGAGTAGGGCTAGGCTGCCTGAGCTGTTGGCGTATGCGTATTCAAGTATTTTTACACCTAGGATTACAATATAATGACAGAGGTGTTTTACAAGCAGGGTCCAAAATTAACTTTTTGGCTAATCTGCAAGTGACGGTTAAAATGAGAAATTTACCAGCCATAAAATTGCATCATGGATTATTTATAAGTAAAAATTACCTCAGGTCATTAGTATGCACACTCATCATTAGCATCACTTTAAGGAGACAATTAGAAAAAGATTAACATGTAGAAAGTGTCTGATTAGATTTTCTAATGTCATGGTACAGTAGACACCAAAGTCAAAATTTACCTGCATTTGACTCTTGGCAGGTTTTAATTTGTGTGTGTGTTGGTGTTTGTGTTTTTCAGCGTACCCTTTCATTTTTCCTGTTTTATTCCAAACCATCACTTTCTTTTCAGACAATCTGGATATCTGGTTTTCTTTTGCAGAAGCGAATGTAGAGACTAGACAACCTCTCCATCCCCCAGTGCCCACTCTCACTCTTACAGACACACACACACATGCGCTACTATTTCCACCCCCACCTATTGTTCAGACTGCTCCCCTCTAGCTATGGGACAGTGAAAATGGGGAGAGATGAGGCTTTCGAGCTGCTGTACTGGATCACATTTACTGTACTGTAATGTAGAGAAAGCACACACACTGCGAACCACACGGTTGTGTTTATTAAGGCCGTGTGAAATGGGCCTTTTAATGAAATGCTGCTTTTCTTTGTTCACTCTGCTTGGCAGTAAAGTCAGTAGGCTGTCTGCTTTATTAAACCCAGTTGGATATAATTCCTTCTTTCTAATTCTTTGCTTTTTATGGTTGTACAACTATTATTTTGTTTTTCTCAAGAAATGGAAGTAGACTGCAAGATTTTTTTTTATCCCCCACTCCAAGTCATTTATTTTTAGCTTTGTACACAAAACACTAAGTATCCTGCATAGACCTTGATGAAGAAACCTATAATAAAAAAGATTAATCGAAGAGAAAAAAACTTCCAAGATGCTACCAAGTGATGGGAAAAAGAACCAAAAATACAGCTATATAACAAACATGTAATCAATGAAGCTGCACAGTCTTAACCTGTCTTATGGATGACGCTCAGTAGTTTGTATCCCAGTGTCATTAAACCAATGGATTTTTTTAAACCACATTTTATTCCTTTAGGTCCTTTTGCAAAATAAAAGTCCCTAACAAAGAAAGGGCCGTGTCTCCTCCTCCAGCCCTTCTGCTTACAACAGCAATCAATAAACAGCCATTGGGCTGTCTGCCATTGACAGACTGTGTCTCATCCTGCTGCCAGTGAAAGCTTGGTGCTAATGGTGCTTTTTGGAATCATTGCAGTTTTATAGACTATCCATTGATGGTTTATTGTGCCTGCTACATGCTCACAGTGCTTATAGTCATGTGCTTTGGATGCAGGCTTTAAAGGAGTGACATTAGAGTGTAGAGGAGGAAATGTTGATGACAGGGTCAGTATCGAGCAGTTGTCAAGATGGGGGAGGTTTGGGAAAGATAGAAAATGCTTGGAAGGTAGAAATGGAGCAAAGTCCAGAGATACAGGGAGAAGATACAGAAGATACAGAAAACAGGGAAACAGAACGTCAGTGGTGGTTAAAAACAAAGAATTCTGTGGAAGTGTGAGTAAAAAGGAACAACTAGACTTATGGAAATTCCAGAGAGTAGCTGAGGAATTTTCCCTCCGCTCAATGGTGGGAGTGGGAAAGTTCATTTGAATTGTTAATGGGAATCATAATTGACTGTCCGTCAAGGTAGATGAGAATGGCCTACATACAGTTACAGTAACTGTGGAAACAGCAGGAAGCAGCTATTTCTAGACACACTCACCCAGTTTGGTCAGAAGTGGATGATGTTGGCCCTGCCAAGATCCTGTCACTGCAGCGTGGGTTCTGTGCTCCGAGTGGTCTGTTAATTTTAGGGTTTTGGTTTGGAAAGTAGTAGGGATGCTGCCCTGTGGCACAAGGATATAAAAAATAACAAATTGAAGAATGTATTTGATTGAAAGTGCACTGGAATCAGTGTAAGAAACTCAAGAGACTTCAATCATTTTTTTTCTGAAAGTTGCTACAGTCGATGACTGATTTATGCATGTTCTCTAAAGAGTCAGAAATCTAATCATCTGAATTCTAACCATTAAAATGTCTTTAAAAGAAGGTCCACAGTACAACATTGACACTTCTCACATCAGTTAAGTTAAAATAGTTTCAGTTTACTCACATCTGACATGGATTATTACGAGGTCAGCAAGGTCTGATCTGTTGAAAATAATTATGTGAAATCAGATGCAAAAAGTGTAAAAACTGGCCATCACTCTATTGTTCTGTATTCACATCTGGAGCTATAGTTTACTCAGTTCTGTGTAGTCATGCTCAGATGAATGTTCCTCGTCAATATGAAATTTATTTTGCAAGTACTTGTAGGACATCAGTTTTCCTTTCATATCCTTAATCCGTCTTTGTCAGTATGGATGTGTGAACTAGGCCTCAAATGACATTCACTTAAAAATACAAGCTGAAACCTACAGAATCCCTGTCCATGTCTGGTTTGTACAGTACAACTTTGCATTAATGTATACAGAGGATGTGTGTTAATGCTTTATGCATCAGTCTAATGGTTGTTTTGCGTTTTCAGATCTGTCAAAGAACCGTCTGTGTGAGCTGCCCGAGGAGCTCTGTCAGTTCATCTCTCTGGAGACACTGAGCCTGTACCACAATGGGATGCGTTCAATGTCCTCCAGCCTGGGCAACCTCCAGGCCCTCACCTACCTCAATCTCAGGTAATTCCGCACCAACCACATCAGCTCTAATATGAGCCAGTCAGTGTTTGGTTCACTCTGTGCTGCAGTGATCAGCAAGTGTTCTAGTTTAAGTCCTATAAAAACTAATTTGTCTTCTCAGATCTCAGCTTCTATTAAAGAATAATGTTAGGATGTTACAACTCTGGACTGTGTTTTAATTTTGGCTGTCATTACAGTCTGTTATGAGAACAACAAAGCACTCGCCAAATTAACTACTGAGATCTGGAGCTACTGTGAAGCCGCGCATGGTGTGAAACATGAGCTTCCATGTAAACAGACTATAGGAACAAGTTAACATTTTAGTCACATTATTTTTTTACAGGTCAAAACCTTATTTATATTGACCAGATTATTAGAGGTTGAAGGAGTGTATGTGGAAGATAAAAATGTGACAAATGGGCTTTTACTAAATGCAGTCCGATTGAGGTTGAACGTGACTGAATCCAAATGATGAGAGTTAGGTTTAAGAGTGAATCCACTAGTCATTCTATCAGTACTTAAAATATAATGCACAGACTGATGAAAAGAGGATACACGAGACAGAGCATGAAAATTAAACTCTTTAGAACCAGATTTTTTTACTGTTTTGTTCTGTTTCATTGTTGCTTCAATATTAAACCAATATTTCTCAGTAGTGTGTAGTTGTGTCATAACAGATTTCATGCTGTGCTGAAATGTTCTGCACTGTTCAACCACAGGACTTAATGCGGATAGTTATTTATTAGAGGAGGCACTTGCAAAGTTCACAATTACAGGCCACAAAAAAAATATAGTGCGAAAGTGTATGAAATTAGAAAGTTGCCGTTTTTATTGTTGGTTGAATCATAATGTGTTCTGTTTCCTAATCCATGCCTAGTTCTTGTCCCCAGCCTGAGGTTTGGGGATAGATAATCTAAACCAGGGGTCACCAACACTGGTCCTCGGGAGCTACTATCCTGCATGTTTTAGATGTTTTCCTCTTCCAGCACACCTGACGGCCATTATCAGGCTTCTGCAGAGCTTGACGATAGGCTTATCATTTCAATCAGGTGTGTTGGAAGAGGGATATATCAAAAACATGTAGCATAGTAGCTCTCAAGGACCAGGGTTGGTGACTCCTGATCTAAACCAAGTCATTTAAAGGTGAACCTGAAGTCAGTCTGTAAAAGCTCAAATAAATAGATGTGATAAAGAACTTAGATACATTGTCAACACAGCAGAGTTTGCCTCTAGGGGAGTTCATAGTGTGCAGATTGTAGTTTCATCACACACAAGGTGCAAACGGAGGTTCTGTGGGTCCTTAAAAATCTAATAATCAGAATTGTAACTCTACTGTAAAGAAATATTAAAATACCCTTATTGTCCCCACATGATCAAGTTAGACCTATAAATACGAGATGATGAGACTTCAAGATGTTTCACCTTCAGGCCTTCATCAGGAAGTTGAACCTTTTTTTTCTCCCAAATTTAAGCCATTAAATCTCTTAAAGAAAATCCTAAATTGATTGGATCATGATGTAAATGTTAATTTTGTTAAAGTTTTATCAGCTACCCAATATCACTCTGATTTAGATGTACTTAAATTTAAATTTTCTTTTTGCAAACATTTACATTGATTGTGGTGCAACCAAACGAGAGATAAAAAAAAAAATAAAATAAAATAAAAAATGCAACCTCTGATGTCAGTTTCTTAGTGTGTTGCCATGAGGTGCATGGGCTACCAAGTCTCCCAAAAAAATTGATTCTGTTAATGTTACTTTCCTCTGTTGTGGGGTGAAGATGGCACTCGCTGTACTCCCATTTGGAACTTTGTGTTTAAATGAATTAGTCACATGGAAAGTTGGAAAAACATGAAGCCATTGTAAAAATCCACCAGCAAATGTCTGCCATCACCCAGTATTGTTCTGTATTCTCATTACAGTATGATTCACTGGGAGTATCACTAAAATCACTCCCTTGCTTCACATCCTGTACTGTTTTGCCAGTGTAGACATGCACTAGGTCTTGAACTGCATTCATAATGGTCTTAAAAATCCTTCTTGTATAGATACTGAAGAAATCCCAGGAATGAAGAATGACTGTCCAGAGCCTGCCCAAAATCTTTCTCTAGCTAAAAGTACCACACGGGTGCTCCTTTATCCCCAACACTAGAATAGTTCTGTTGCTAGGAGATGAGAAAACTCTCCATCTGGTTGCGAACGCAAGCAGCAAAAGTGTAACCTCAGAGCAAATATACTGTAGAACACAAAATGAGGACTCAACTCGCTGTAAAGTAAGACAATGATTTATGTACTGCATCTACTGTTGTTTTTGTTTTGTTTTTTAACTGAGGTCACAATTGTACTGGAGCATCCTTGCACCAGGCCAAGGTGGATGTTCGTACTGAATAACTGTGTTTATGCGTCTTTTTGTGTGTTCTTGTCTCAACAGTCGTAACCTTCTGTCCAGTTTACCCCCGTCGGTGTTTCAGCTCCCCCTCCTGAGAGTGCTCATCGTCAGCAACAACAAGCTGTCCTCACTGCCCACCTCCATATACTCCCTCACACACCTCCGTCAACTGGTACGGTACACTCACCCACGCACTCGCTGTTTCTCATCAGCTGTATCTTTTTGGCCTCGAACTAAGTGTCTCTCAGCAACAGCAGGCAGTTGAAAGCTCAGTAAAGCAGTGCCAGTAGCAGTAGAGGGGAAATAAGTCAAATTCCAGCAGTGTCAGTCTTTGGGTACACTGTTTTTTTTCTTCCTCCCAGTGAGTCATAGTCAAATGCCCATAAGGGTAATTTAAGAGCCAGAGTGCAAAGCAAATATTTTAGTTCTGGTGTAATGAAAGGAGCTAAAATAATCTGACAATAATTAATCACTTGCTACAGTCATCCGTCTTCTTCTGTCTGTTTCTGCAGATTGTGTCACTGTATTCTTTGTGTCTTTTTCCCTCAGGATGTAAGCTGTAATGAGCTGCAGTGTTTGCCAGCAGAGCTCGGCCAGTTAGAGTGTCTGAGGGACTTAAACCTGAGGAGGAACCAACTTACCACTCTGCCCGAAGGTACGATCTGTCAGCGACGCCTAGCCCAGAATAAACCAGATGAGAACGCCTCAGCAGTTCATGATACGCTTTGATAAACACAGAAACCTCGAGTGACATTTTTGTCAGTCAACATGAATAATTCTGCCCAGTTCATCAGTTCTTGTCAATGAGTGTCAGTGCATCTATTTCTGCAGATATGCCTTTTTCAAACTTAGTGTTGACACCCAAAATGAGTCGCAGAGTAACACACATGGCAGTAGTATGTTATGTGAAATAGAATTCCCAGTCAAAATCTAGGAGTGAAAACATAAGACAGTAAAAGTTGTAACAAAATGAAAGCAGTGTAAAACATGTAAAAGTCAAAAACTATATGAAACACTTAACACGATGAAAATGACATGAATGACGCAGAATGCAACAAAATTCACTTGCCAAGAATGGAAAGAATCGTCTAATAGTAAAAACAAGATAAATACAACATAGAAGAGACTTTCACACACTGTTTTGACAACAGAAGTGAACAATACAATCGTATTTTACCATTTGATTGGTTTGTTTCTTGGGTTTCTTAGTCGAGTGTGGCATGTTGCTGCATAAATAATGTTACACTGGTCTACTAGCAAAATGCTTTTAGAATAAAAGCAGTGACCAAAGAAATATTTTAGTCTGAGCTGCAAGTTTTACCTCAAAACAATGTCTACATATTAGCAGGGATGGGAATCGACAAGAATTTAATGATTACCATTCCATTATAGATTTTGCTAATTGATCCAATTCCTTATCAATTCTCATTGGGTGGGGGATGCAAACGGTTGGGTTTCCATCAACTGTCTTTTATATTTCTATATCTGCACAGAAAATGTAACATATACAGTTTGCACAAATAATAATAACAGATGACGACAAATTCCTCTATGTCTCCTGCTGTTGTGCACCTCATTTTCTTTTTTGCTACCTTCGGAAACTTTTATTTGTGGGGGCAGGACAATTGTTGCCCCCCCCACCCCCAGAACCAGACCCAGATGACGCCCTGGTGTTTGCTCTGCCGCTAGATTCACAAGTGTTGCAAAGTAGCGTATCAAACACGTGACATTCCTGCAAATGTATTGCATTACTGTGTGGACAAATGTTTCAGCGTATTGGAGGTATTTCCCCCCTTTGAAGAAATGGAAGCTTTGACAGTGTTACCAGTGGCCCTGATGTCAGCGTTTCGCGTGAAATATAGTTGTACTTTGGAGTGTTTCTGCCTCGACGCCATGTTGGCTATGTTCTAAACTAAAACAATGCAGCATACGTGTGACATCATCACACATGTGCAATGAAGGCAGAATCGTTGAGCGTAATCGTTAAGCAGGCAGATGAACGATTCCAAGGAATTGAGCTACTGGGATCCGGTTCTAAAAAAAAAAAAACTGGTTCTTGATTCCCATTCCTGTACATTACAATATATTTGCTTTTCAGATTCCATCCAGTGTAAGAGCTATACATCGACCATATAAATGTACATAAACATATGTAATAACATTTAATCATCCATCTTGAAAACATTAGCCAACCAAGTATGTAGGATTTGGCACATTTTGTCTCTGAAGCAGTTAATTTCCTAAAAGCAGCACACTAATGTTACTTGTTTGTGTTAGAAGTCATAGTCAACAATGTCTTGTTATCCCCACTTCTGACATTAAGGTGAAGTGCATTAAATTCATCATTGTTTTGACTGTAGATGAGTCAGTAAATATCTAGACTTTATGGTAATTGATGATTAGCTTTGCTAAGTTGGGAGTTTTGGAGACATTTATTTGAACCACTGCTGTGGACGATACAGGGAACAGTTTGCGATCCATTTAGAAATTTCTCTTAAAGGTTAAAAACAGTACAAACAGATTATTAGATATAAAATGAGTTTCAGTGGAGAAAGAAAACATTATAGAACGATTATGTGCATAAATTTGACCTAAAACATGATCAGAAAGGGTAAACAAAGTTAACCCAGTTAAACAAGACAAAGACATTGAACATGTTTTTATTTTTTTTGTGGAAAATGAAATCTGGGTCTTTACTGTCAGTCTGATGTTGACAGCACACGTTTTCAGAAGTGTGTCATGGATTGAACAAAGAAGATATCTGAAGACCTTAAAAGAAGAGTTTATTTGTAGGATTTTATCTTGATGTATTAATGAAGAGGTTTAATGTTTTTACCTTTTTTAAGTATTTTGATTGTGTTTTAGGTCATATTTATGCAGATAATCGCTCTCAAATGTTTTCTTTCTCCACTAAAGCTCATTTTATATCTAATAATAATCTGCCTACTGTTTCTAGCCTCAAAAGGATAACAGCAGCACTCTAATCAAATGAATACAACTTGTATACCTCATATATTTGTGCTATTGATTAGTTATAAGTGTCAAGTATTGAGCTGATGCTATTTGTTTCCTCTTAATAGATCTAAAGCCATTAGTGCTTTATCCTGTGGCAGGTCACAACCAGAAAATGAGGAATAAATAAGTGCAAATATGACAAACTATTAACTGTCCCAGCTGCAGAAGCTTTTCTAAAGTTGGTGTAAGTTGTGATACGTCTGCTAAAACTTGTTTTATTATTGTTTGAACTGTACAATAAAAGGTGATAAGAATATAGTTTACACACAGTATATGATCTTAAAGCAGTCATTTAATAACAGTATCCAGATAATGTGGTAATATGATATACCAGCAGGAGACAGCATGAACTTCTTTTACCTCTTCTAGTTGAGCTTGCAGTAAAACTCTGTTGAGCTGTCTTTAAAAGCCTTGTCCAGAAGACTCTTACTGTGAAAATGCAAAATGTTAACAAAGCGCTGAAGTCTTTCAAAAGAATAAAAAAAAAAAAATTGTACAGTAAGAGTTCAAGTGGCAGTTATGGGGTTACAGAAAGGACATGTAGCTTTATTGTTAAACTTCTGAATGATGTGACAAATAATGAATGAAGCTGAGGTGTCAGATAAAAGATTCAGACACGGAATAGAGCTGAAATTATGTAAGTGTATTTAAGTACATAGCGTAACATTAGTGGAGGTAGTGAATAGCTCAAGTCATCTTTTCTTAATCCCTGGAGTTGACATTGAACAATTTGTCATTTAATTTTAAGATCTGATTAATTGAAACATTCAACAGATTAATAACAAGATGTTTCTTATGTATAAGAAATGGTCTACTGATATATAACAAACAATAATAATACATTTATTGTCTCATAAAGAGTAACACATTATTCAAGAATATAATCATTACCTATAGGGATCAGCAGTTTTAACACCAGAGGAATACAAATTTTGTCTGTTGTCTGGGTTGAAAGTGAAATGTATTTTTTTGTTTTACAATGCTGTTTATGAGGATGAATAGAGTCTATTTCTATAGTAATATATCTTCCATTTATGAAAAGAAGGAAATTTGTTTGTAGCTAATTTTATTTTCCAAGTTTGAGAAGATTAAATGTTTTATTCAAGAATAAGCTGCAAAGGAAACTTGTGATGAAATATGATCAAAGGGACTTTTTGCAGTTTCTGCACAGTCCCCAGTGTCAGTGTCTTTAGTATTAAATAAACCAGCAAGTTAAGACTTTAATGCCGATACAGATAAACTTTATTGATCTCCAGGGGGGTAATTTACTGTATTAATAATATTCACTAATATTCACTAGTTTTGGGGATAAATATAAAACATTTAACACATGAAAAATATTTTACGGAATGGATGTAGTTTTGTTTACTTCCTGTGGCTGCTGACCCTTAACCTTTGATCACATGAGCAGCCAAACCATGCTATCATGGCTAAAGGACAGTCATAAACACAACACAGCCCAAAGATGGATAAAGAGGATAGAGACAGACTTTTGGACGAAAATGTTCACTTTAAGAAGTTGCAATGGCTTGTTGGAGGAAACGAGGGTAACTTGCTGAATTTTTTTGAGCTAAATTTAGTTACCACAGATGTTTTGCTGCCTGTCATATCACCTGAGAGGAAAACACCTGCCTTTGTGTTGATCCTGGTGTCATAAGCATCTGTGTGGAACAGCAGAACCAGTGTTTATCTGCAGCAAAATTAATGAAATGAAGCTTTGAATCAGGAAAACTGTAACTGGATTTTTAAATTTTTTTAATTGATTCGAATTTATTGATGGTTTCAGCTCTACAAGCATCTTTCTGTGTTCTTTTACAGATTTACACTGACTCTTGTGCACCTTTTTGAAATTCAGCCAACACATGGAGATGGAACACATTTTGCTGTTAATAATGTTTATATTATTGTTACTTCCTTTGACAAATGATCACCCTTAAAGCCGATGTCTTCTTTTAATGGCCTGATGAGTTTGGCTTTCTACCTGCACTTTAAACTATATATGCCTGGGTTTGTTATTATTTCTGTCAGCAGATACAAGAAAGATACCGTTCAAGCTGAGTCACTGTTGATGACCATGATGGTTTTGTTGAACATTTGCGCTTCACAGGAGACAAACTGTGTTCAAGGAAAGAACTTAGAAAAAAGCTGTTGAAATAGTCTTGTAATTTGAATATACATTTTTGTGCTTATTCTGCATCAACTCAATTTTGCATGATTAAATATCCGTTACAAGCTTCAGTCTTAAGTAGAAAAATGTCATTAAACACAGTCAATCTAATGATAAATTAATTATCATTATTTACAGGGAATTGTGTGTTTAATTAGTTTTTTTTAAATTAATTGACAGCCCAAATTACAAATAGAAACTTCCTGTTTTTTTTTTCCCTGTTTAGAAATGTCCGAGCTCCCCCTTGTTCGGCTTGATGTGTCCTGCAACCGCATTTCCCACGTGCCCTTGTGCTTCCGCCACTTGCGACACCTGCAGAGCATCTCTTTGGACAACAACCCACTTCAGATGCCGCCAGCGCAGATCTGCTCCAAAGGCAAATACCACATCTTCAAGTACCTCAACATGGAGGCCTGCAAGAGGAGCCAGGAGGAGCTGGAGAGACATCTGAGGCCCACAGGCTTCAACAGCTGGTGAGGAAGAGGAGGGGGGAGAGGAAGGAGAGAGGCTGCAGGAGACTAGAGAGGAGGAATGAGACAAAACTCTTTAAGAAACTAGATTTAAGGACAGCACAAAACAAAACACTGTAAATTGTGATTGGAGTAATACTATTACAAATTAGAACATTGACATATTAATTAAAGAGAATATGTTCGGTTTTTGTTACCAAAGATCCTCAGGAACAAAGATAATGCAATAATGCATTGGTGTAGATCAGGGGACACCAACCCGGGTCCTCGTGATCTACTATCCTGCATGTTTTTGATGTATCCCTCTTCCAACACACCTGATTCAAATGATTAGTCTATAATCGAGCTCTGCAGAAGCCTGATAACGACTGTCAGGTGTGCTGGAAGAGGCAAACATCTAAAATATGCAGGATAGTGGCTCTCGAAGACCAGGGTTAGTGAGCCCTGGTGTAGAGGTTCAAGATGGTTAAAAAAAATGAGCATTGGATATAATGGGCTTTATGCACAGCCCCACTACTTCCTAAACTTAAGGAAGCTCCTTTATTTCCTGTCTTTCATTATTGGACACACTGATTAATCCAGGTGCGTCTGCTACTACTTGTTGGGACTGCTGTGGTCAGGTACACCTGGATTAATCAGTGTGTCCAATAATGAAAGATAGGAAATAAAGGAGCTGCCTACAGTTCAGGAAGTAGTGGAGCTGTGCGTAGAGCCCATTTGGGATGCGAGATGCATCATTTCTAATGCCTTTGCATTAGTAACAAAATGATTACAATACCCCTTCGGCCAGAAGTTGGCTGAGGGGTAAAAACTGATTAGAAGTGTGAAGGGCCACACCTAATTTTGTTTTGACGATCTTCTTTGACCTAAGAAAAAAGTTTGTGAAATGGCCAAAAGTCACAGAAACTACATAAGTGAGATACTGAGCTTCAGTGGCAGAGAAACCAATATGTGAGGTGAAATTGGAGCCTTTTAAGTTAATTTACTATTTGTTGTCATGTAAATAACAAGACAATTCTAATTATAGTGACTATTGTACTGTACACCACCATGTTCTGTCTGCATTGCATCAAATCACAGTGTTTTGAGTAATATCATGTCGACCGTTATCTGTACTAACTTTAACGTAGTGGATCATTAACCATGCATGAAGATGCAGTTTACATCAGCTTCGCTGATGCACTGCATCCTGCTCTAGTCTAATGGTATGAAACTGTTCACTTCCTTTCTCTTAAATGGGCGTGATCAGAAGGGTGGAGAACATAGTATGGATGAATGAAGGTCTAAATAAAATAAGAATAGAATAATATCATTTTATTGGTTATTATATTATTAATGGTTATGTCCTTTAGATGAAATTTGTGCCTCTCCGTGATACGAGCATATCTGTCACAAAGTCAGTTTTCTGTTGTGTATCTGGAGGATAGAATGTATTTGTATGTGTGCGGGGGGGGGGGGGGGGGGGATGGATGGTCATAATCATGTTTACTCTTCCCATCAGAATAAATAGGACAGGATCCAGGCCTTGTGTCCTAACTGGGTGTGACAGTAGATGAAACAGAAACAGGAAATCGGTCTCCAGTGCACCGTCTGGTTTCTGAAACATCTCTGTTACACACAGTATGTTGAGGTCAGGATGTCTCAGTTTGGGGAAGGAGGTGGGGGTACTGGCTCTAAAGCTACTCTAAAAAGCCCAAACTAACCCTTAAAGTGAAAGGAAAGCAGGGCCTTTAAAATATTTATTCTCTTTTAGTTCCCCTGTCCCAGTGAGTTTGTTCCATAACATAGACAAGACCAAGGTCAGAGATAAGAGCGTATTTGAGGGCAGTGGAGCAGAGGTCTGGAAGGAAAAACAGGAGTCGCTGCCCTGTGGAGCAAAGACCCAGTGTGTGTTTTATTTTTCTAATGTGTGTACTCCATGTTTCCTTTGCAGTCTGTCAGACCAGGAACTGTTTGCGGGTCAGTTTGGTGGGCTGGACTCTGGCTTCAACAGTGTGGACAGCGGCAGCAAAAGATGGTCCGGGAATGAGGTAAAACTACTGGACACACACTCTGTCATGCAGTGTATACAGATGAGTTAATGTGCATAAATGCATAGTGAATTAACAAAGACCTAAACTGAACTCGCACTGCATACAGAGAAAGAAATGTATTTATCCCTGAGGGGGGAATAAAGCAGCCATGTCAGATAAATCACAAAAACGCACTGAGGTATGAAAAAAAACCAAGAAAATACACATGGAAATTATCTACAAAAAGTATGTTAGGCAATGAAGAAAAAGAGGAAACATTTGTTGAAAAATTCTTTATTATATGAGTAATTGAGATGGATTTCCAAACTTTGACCTTTAGTTGTCTATGTGTAATCATTCTGTGCAGTTATAGATTGGAGGGCTTCTTTGGAAGGGTTCATATCTAGAAACGGCTGCATTGACTTCTTTAGAAACCTAACCTCTGGATTTGTCCTATTGAGCAGTTTGGAAGTGTATTCTGCTTTTTAAAATACTATTAATCAAATCTCACTAAAGGTAAAAATATTTATGGAGTTTTGGTTGAGCCACAGTTTGGAGATCTGAGCCGTTCCACAGAACTGAGAATGTCTGTGACTTACAGCTCTTTAAAACCCAGTGTAGTGCCAGAGGGGGAAACATGTGTTGACACTCACTGCAGCCTTACAGTCTAATGCTTCTAATGCTTCTAATGTGTCTGTGCCTGACAGTCTGATGTGTCTGTGATGTGACTGGACAGCTTGTCGTCGTTCTCAAAAGGTTTGACCTCCAACTGTGTCACAGTGCAGACGTATTGGCTTATTTTACTGCATCCATTGTTTTTGTGATGGGGATGATTCAGACCAACAGAACTTGTAGAACATGTAACACGGCCTGGGGCTGGTTAAGTCATGGAAAAGCTAAAACCCTACATCAGTGACACACAACGAATCATGTGATACACAAACACGTTTGGTTCTCTAAAATACTAAAGCCACATTCATGGATCAAATCGAACAGTGGCAGTAAATGTGTGGTTTCATCAGGTCAACTAGATCATGTGGATATAGATGTGGATTGGCCTGAAAACCAGCACACAAGAACTGTGAGCTGTTGTACTGCTAATGTTGAGTGAAAATCAAGACCATAAATGAGAGACGTGTAAGTCTTGCAAGTGACAAATAATTTTGGTCCCTGAAATTGTGCTATTGTTGCTAAAAAATATTACATTCATGGTTCAACTTGCCAAACACGTATGCACAAACATGAATAAAATATTGTTATACCTTGATTGAGGGCATTATGACTTTCCCAATTCCTAAGGACCCCAAGTTCTTTTTGCTGGGACTGCTACCTGGAGATGTATTTGAAAAGAAGACAAATACCTCTGTAAAATTCTTATAATTGTTTCCTACCAGGCCATTAAAAGGAACTGGCACAAAACTGATGCACCCCATTAGGATCAGTGGCTAGCTATTATAGAGGAAATTTACTCTGTGGAAAGATTGACGTATTACCTACGGCTCAAGGATCATATCTCTTCATGAAGTGCAGGAGAAAATGGCTGGAATATAAACAAAACAAAGCATAATTACTACTGTCTGTCATTTAAATATTTTGGGTTCAACCAGTGACCCCTAGTTTCTGTGTTGTATTGTCTGTTGATAAAACAAATAAAAATAAAGTATATAAAAAAATACATATTTATTGTTATACCTTAACTCCTATATTGAATACTTAGTTGTTTCTGTCATCTCTTCCATGGGAGGTGTCATTGCAAATGGTGTACAGTCCAATTATTACAGATTATAAGTACCGTCTTACCCCATACAAACTGAAAAGCATATTTTTTTCCTCCAAACATCAGTGATGCACAATCTAATCTCATGAAACTGGGAAAGTAGGTTGAAGACAAAGCAACACTTATCATCTTTAGATTCACTAAAAACCTTAATCAGAATAACAGTATATTTATTTTATTATTATTTCTTGATCTACAGTCTGTTTGCTGTGACTGAGTAGTAATAGGTGTGCCGTTCATGATATAGAAAAGAAAACTGTGTGGATTCAGTATCATTTTAAAGTTGCAGATCTTCAGCGATGACACGTTGTGTATTGTGTGTAATATTTCAGCCTTGCCCTGGAGCAGTAGGTGGAGGAAACCCCTGATGGCCACAGTCTACCCTCGGTGCTAACATTAGACATTGATCTGTACCCGTCCTTCTTTCTGTAGTCAGCAGATGACTTCTCGGAGCGGTCCCTTCGTCTGGCTGAGGTCAGCAAAGACCAGAGGAACCTGGAGGAGGAGGAAGAGGAGGACGCATCGCATCTGGAGCCGACCAAAGGTGAGGAAGGACACGCCACAGCTCCAGGCCAGGGTTTTTATGCAGACTCTGAATCTCAGCCTCATTTAAATGACAGGTTTTTCCAGATCTGAAACATTGTCAGGGTTCCCGCAGGGTCTTAAAAAGTCCTAAAAGTCATGAATTTACATAAAACTGCTGCAAGTATTTTCCATGCAAAAACCACTATTCTACATTGTTGCCCATAAAGCTGGATTTTTTTTTTTTTTTTTTTTTTTTTTTTGACACATTCCTCTTTTTATTCCTATTTATACACAACAGTCATCACCTCTAACCTGGTGCAATGTTTACATACTGAGTCCTAGTCACACTTTATTTATCAAGAATATCTGACATTGTCACAATCATTTCATGAAATCAGGTATAAATATTTTATTCCAACTTTATGGACAACAGTGTATTGAAAAATCAAACTTATGTAACTGTAGTGGTCTGTACTCGAGCATTGTATTGACTTGAACTGAATGTGCAGCAGAGATGTGAAATGTATGATATTCATTTCGATCACTTCACCTCCATTAATAAATATAGAATACTTAAAAAACGCCTTGAATTTAATACCTTTTAAAGGGGTCATATTTTGCTAAACCCACTTTCATTAGTCTTTGGTTCATTTATTTGTGTATTTGGACCCCAGTAGTTCATAAAGTTTGAATTTGAACCCTCCAGCTGCTGCAAAGCTATCTTTATATTCATTTTGGCAAAAAAATTTGTGGATTTCTACAACCTGTTTTAATTCCTTCTTAATTTGTTACATCTATAACTAGTTATGTCACGACATTTGCACATATAAGGTCAAGACTTTCGACGAACATTTCTCCAAATACCATAATTGTTTGTCAGCAGCAGCGGTTGTAGTTCATACTGAAAATATGTCCAAAGTTTGAGCCGATTACCTAAAATGTTCAGTTGCTGGTTGAATGGGACAGAGCAGCATAACCAACAGCCTGGAGGGGACGGGGCGTGAAGTGGCTCATGTGCATTTAAAGGGCCAGTGCTCAAAACCACCTTTCTGGTGTCATTACTCAGAAATAGGGTTTAAGATGGACCTGTGGAGTTGAATTAATGAAGAATTCAAACCCAAGCATAGCATTTACAGTTTATGTAGACCACAGGGAAATGTTTTAAAATGCATAATTCCATTTAAAAAAGCAAATATTACTCCTTTAAAGGTCTTAAAATTGTATTGAATTTGATACGGTAGGTGTTAAGTTACGTTGCCATAAACTTGTTTGCTGTCCTGTGTTTAAATGTGGCAGGTCATTATTGAACATGAGAATCAGTTGACAACTAACTTACCTGGTTCAATAAATAAATAAATGAATTAATGCATCTGTTAAACGTCCCAGCTGCAAAGAAAGTAACATTGGTCTACTCAGTTCCACCCCTTCCAACCCGACAATTTGTTTTTAAATTAGGAACCAATTATCACTAACTTTGTAGCCCCTGGTGAGAAATGGCTCGGAACGGTGGGAATCAAGGCATTGGAGTAAATAAATACATTTTCCACAATTCAAGGCCGTGAAATGGGCATTAAATTGTGTTCTAAGTAGTCTTAAAAAGTCTTAAATTTAACTTGTAGAAACTTATAGGAACCCTGCTTGTGCTTTGTATTTGCAGTGAACGGAGAGGCAGAGCAGGTCGACTTCATCGACAGCAGTGTGACAGAGGAAGAGGAGGAGGAGATCAGGATGGATGCACCCACTCCCCCTCTGACAGCGCCCACTCTGGTACAGTCAGCAGCTGTGTCATGTCCCCTGGTTGTTCCATGTGGTGGGCTGTTGTGTCTCTGAACAGTGGACTTATTGTTTTGTTGGTTTTTAGGAGCAGAGGGAGCGATCTATATCTTCTCAAAGCAGCGATACAACAACACGCAGGTAAAACATTGAATTAAAACACAAGAAGATATGTTTAAATAAAGGTAGGGAAGGATGAGGAGTGAAAGGGTTTGTGGGAAATGTCTCTGTTTTCTCCAGTCTAAGGGAGCAATGACCTCTGGTAAGTCCTCATTTGTTTACGGGACTTGTGCCCGGGTTTCCAAGCCAATATGAAAACCAGACACGGCTCCTTCACTTCACCTCAGCTTATTTATTGGACAGTTCCCTTTAAAATCCAGGACTTAGTTGGTTTCCCTGGTTAGTCGGTGTGCACACTGTCACTATGAGAGATCTAGATGGACTCGGTTTTATCACTTTTTCTCTCTCACGTCCCTCCCCGCTCTACAAGGTCACTTTCCAGTCTGTTTGAAGAGCTGGGAAAAGTCAACAGACTGCAGTTCTCATTACTTACAGTGTTAGTTGTGACTGACTCACCCAGTGTTTACAGTTACTTCCTGTACCGCATTCCACCTGCAGAAGCTCTTACTATTGCAGATTTCAGTGTCCATGGCTCCAAGTTTTCGGTCTTTATCTCTGGTATCTTTCAGCACACTTTGTGTCTTCATTTTGATAAATGTTTGCAGCTGGAGTCAAAGCAGGGCTGTTGTAGGTAATCATTGGTGCCTCAACCCCTTAGGCCAGATGTCCTGAAGATAATGTTGGAAAAATGTTACAAGAACTGCACAGATGGAGAAAGATGTATAAAACACAGACTGATTTTCTACGGCGATCCACTGAATGTTCTCCATCTGTTATCTCTGTTACTTGTGGCTTCCAGATGCTCCTTTCTCCTCCACCTGTTTACAAGATAATATTTGCAGCCATTAGACCTGAATGATGGTGTGATTTGTGATAAACAAACCTCACTGTCGTCCAAATTGATAATAGTGTAGATGACGACCACTTCATTTCCATTTCAGCTTCTGTTTAGCCTGAATGTTCATATCACAGCACCAGTAAAAAAGGATTCATTGGTCAGCAGTTGTAGCCACCAAAGCCATATTAAAGACCCCCTTGTTTGAGATTGTAATGGGACTGTTGAAAACATAAGTCGCCCACAAAAGGGCTGTTCAACAGACTAATGAAGCTGATGCTTAATTTGCTTCTGCTGATCAAATCTGTGTAAGATGAATGTTATTTCAGCTGCAAACTCGACAGCTGTCAGGAATCAAGAGCCCACTGTTACCAAACTGAATATGTGTTTGTAGTGGCTGCCAGTAAATAAGGGGCAGGGGCCGAGGGAACATAATTGAACATTATTTAGAGGAACTGGTCGTTGGGTGTCTGGGCAAAGACAGACCCTACTCTGAAAACAAACAAATGTGATGCAGATATGTCTTATTTGAATTTTTCGTTAGTTCATTTTAGTGTTAGTTGATATTTTTCAGTTAAAGAGCCCCTATTTCCAATACAACCTGTTTCTACAACATATTTGCATGTTATGTTTATACAAAGCTGTGGGTTGCCTTGTCTGAACTGCAGACGGCTTTTATCACACTGTTCTGTTGTTCCATAATAAGATAACTACATAGTTAAGCTGCTCCATCCCAGTAGCCCCATTGGCCACATTTGAATATGCGACGCAGGGTCATTGTTCTGGGTCTGTGGAGCAGCGAGCAGCGTTGTTCTGAATCACTGTTTTATTAGCTGAACTCGGGACAAATGAGTATCGCCTGGTGCTCAGAGCCTCATTAAGCCAAATATACTGTGAGCGACTCGGAGGAGGGAAGTGAGCTGGCAGCCGGTCCCTTCTGACTGAGGAAGAGTTATTTTTCACTGTCCTGCATCTGCTGCACAGACACAATCCTGCTGCCGCTCGTAGAAACGGATGTTCCACATCTTGGCCTCCGTTGCTTCCTTTGGGAGTTCCAAAAATAGATAAGACTCTTTAAATGGATGCTCAACCGTCATTTTCTAAACAGCAAAAGGCCGTCTTTATCAGATACAAACTATACAAATGAATGTGCACATTTGCGATTGACATGCTTCATAGAAGAAACTGTTTTTGTTGTCATACACGTTCTCACATCCAATCCAGCCCCAGCACTAAAACAGCACCCAAAATAGGATATTTCCATTTCCTTCTGTGTACATGAACTATTTTTTAAAAAAAAATACATCTCAAAATTAGGTATAGGAAGTGATAAGATTTTATTGATTTATTGATGTGTGCAAGAAAAGTATTAATATAGGTTTAACTGAACATAGCATAGAAATAGAGGAGGAGAGAGGATCACACGTGACTCAGCGATGCAAAACCTTTACTGTTTAATTTGGAATGTGTTGACAAGACATTGACATTGTTTTGCAATGTACAACTGTCAGAAAAATATGTGGGTGGTGATAAATGGAATTTATTAACTTGCATTCATATGATTTGTTTTTCTTTTTGTTAATTAAAAAGAAGAGTAGAATAGTAGTCATTACCACAGCAAACACAAAGTATTAGACTCCAACTCCCCCCCCACTAGGACCCAGAGAGGTCATCCCTCCCCCCTGAACCATGTGGTGACTGGTATTCTTTCCTCCCGCTCCACAATAGATTGACATTTCTTAATTAGATTTACGATTCTGGTGGATCAGACCGATTGGAAACGGTTGTCTCTCTGTTTTCTGTCTTTGGTCTCAGGTCCAGTCTCCACGTGGAGGTTGGGGCCCCATCTTCGACCCCCTCGTCCCCCTCCAGTCCGAGTCTGGAGGAGCGTAGGAGGCCGGGTACCCTGCTCATCTGGCAGGAGAGGGAACGGCAGCAGCAGCAGCAAAGAGAGAAGGCCAGGTAAACACTGTACACATAAGAACATCAAAGTGGACCGATTTATGCAACAGTCTTAACACCTTTTTATGTTAGTGTTGCACAGCTTGCATTAGTGCTTTCTGGATGTATGCTGGTTTTTTTACATCATCAATACAAGTTTGTCACCAAAATACATTTAAAGTAAAAGGCAGCTTTGTAAAATGAATGTTGATATGATAATGCAGCCAATTTTGGAATTTTCTCAATAAAATGCTAAAAGATGCAGGCACATAACCATTACATTTTAATTCACTTTATATGTAGTGACAATATTGACATTATTTAATTCTGAAGAAAATACCTTCTGGAACATTAAATGTTAAGGTTATTAAAGGCATTCAGACAACACTGACAGATGACTACATGGAATGGAACCTCTATTGCAGAAGATTGCTGCACAAATGTGTTTTCAGTACACATGCACTTAATCAATTTCCTATATTTTAAAGTGTTAATGTTCCATGTTACAGCTTTCAGACCTGACCAAGTCATATTTAAGTTCTAAAATTGAGATTAATGTATCTTAGACATTTTAATGACTCCAAAACCTTTGAAATCAAACTGAATATGAGCAAGTTGGCCATAAAAGAATAAAGGCCCAGTTTTCTGTCAAAGGGGTGGAAATGATTGAATGGATTAGACACAGATATCACATGACCACCTCCTGTCTGATCTCAGTGTGAGCTCTTCTACCCTGTCATGTGTCCGGCAGTGTGTGCTGTGCAGCGCCCTTCTGTCTGTCGCTCATCTAATTACACGCTTTCCATGTCAAAACTTTATTCTGCAGTTTGCTGAAATCATCCACCAAAACAGGAAGTCATGTGGCCTCTGCACCACAGACAGGAAGTATCTCCGGGTAAGTGAAGGCTCTACAACAGAAAATACACGGCAGTCTAAAAAAACCCACAAATGACATGAAACGACTCTCGCTGCCGTCTGTTATTTGCAAAAACTCAGCAGGGAGTTTGGAAGGGTGTGGAGTGTCGTTTCCTTCAGTCAATAAACAGTGTGTGTCTCCCCCTAGTGGCAGTTCACCAGAGAACAGCAGCAGCTCCCACTCAGGCCTGAGGCAGAGATGTGCAGTGAGTAACATCCTTCATCCACTCTGTCATGTACTTCAGCTGGGTCCAACACTGTCACTGAGCTCCTTTTCTTTTTACCAGAGCGCTGAACAGATGAGGAGTGTGTCTCCAGCTCTGCTTCAACGCTCCAGCAGCAGAACAGGTACACACACAAACACACAAGAGGCAGTCCATGACACATATGAGCGGTTTATGAAACTGGCCAATAGGAGTGTGCATTCTTTACAAAAGTGCATGTGAAAGTATTACATTTTAAGTTGTGTGTAGTTTACTGTATGTAATAGGATCCTAGTCTTACTCATATTAATGGACATGACATTTGTAAGTTAAACAGGTCTCATTTATTTACTTAAAATTGCAGTATTGAACTACAGACAACAGAAAAATATTGAGATCATCAGTGTAACAGACAAATATTAACAAGCAATTGCAAAGTGACTTACAGGTTTATCTAGTGACAGACCAGGAAAAACTTTTTTGAGTATCCGCATTTAGTCCAGGTCATGTTAACATCAGTCCTCAGGTAACAGTCCAGTCCAGGCAGGTGCCCCCCACCCCCCACACTCAGAACCTGGTCTTGTCACAGGTTCCTTCAGTTAAAAGGAGCTTTTCCGTCTCATTGTTGCTTGGTCCTCACTCGGCTTGTTTTATGTTTTATGTTATGCCTTGCCTTGTGATGATTTGGTGTTGTGAAGTGGATCTGAACTGAACTAGGATCTGTTTTGGTTAATGCACATATTTCACTTCTATTTCGACCTAGAGGTTTTCCTTACAGGGTTAACCTGTTAACCGACGGGCCATTTATTTCCAGTAGGAAACATTTTATCGTAACACAAAACAATGGATCAATTGACAGCAGAAGCTTAATTTAAAACTAAGTTATGAGCAGAAAACAGTAAACGTAAAGCACAATTTGTAATCATTGCTTGATAATGTGATCTTTATTTTTCCTTTTCTTCATCTCGGATGAGTTCTAGTGGTAGAGAAATAATACTTGTGCTGTTGGATTTGCTAAGTGTTTGCTTAACACGCCATAGTTTGTCACACTGGTCTTTTGTTAAATTATTCATGACATTAGCTGATCTCAGACTGTTGGTTTGTTTTAGATATTTGCTTATTTAAGTCCTTGTTCTTGAAAACTGGTTTTGTTGAGCTTTTATCTAACGCTTTTCTGGTTACGTGGATGTATTGCATCTGTATATTAACACAAGTGTCACCGAGTGTTACCATGGCAACCCAGATGGACCTATGGTAGGATAACAGTGTCGACATGATGACCTGAGTTTAACTGACTTCTTCTGTACACTTTATTTCTGTTTGCTGCTGTCAACTGTGTCATTTCCCCATGGTTGGATATGTCTAACACATTGTCTGATGTAAGAAAGTCTTTGCGTGTCTGTTCTTTCAGATGTGCCGTCCTCCCCGAAGACGTCCCCTCCGCCTGGTCAGGCTCAGAAACCCAACAGTTTCCTGTTCCGCACCTCGTCCCGCAGCAACGTCAAGCCTGCAGGTTCACAAACAAATCAGAACACACTTTACACACAGATATAATACTGACTGACTTTATACTAATGATAGTTTTTCTTTTGGCGTGGGGGCAGTTTTCACACTCGGTGAGTCTGGCAGAAGTGAGTCTCGTACGACGCTGCGTTCGTCTAAAGAGGAAAGACCAGATGTCACACAACTACGCAAGGTAACCCACCACAGGTTTCCTTTTCCTCCTGGACTCTGTGTAGTCTACATGCCTCATATGGTCAGACAGGAACTTACATGTATGTGTGTCCTTTGTCAGACCCTGGAGTCTCGGCTGAAGCTGACTCTTCCAGAGGATCTGGGTGAAGCCTTATCCAACGGCACCGTCCTCTGTCAGCTCGTCAACCAGATCAGACCACGCTCCGTGTCAATCATCCACATTCCCTCCCCAGCAGTGGTGAGTTCCCATTAACTCTGGAGGCTTAAAGACCATAAGACAAGGTCACATGACACATTAAATACAGGAGCAGTAAAACAGTCACACTCTGGTATGTTTCGCCTGAACTTTTTAAAGCAGCGTATGATGTTTGTCACCAATTTTTTATTAAATCTGTAAAACCTGAGTCATATCCTAAGTATCATGAATCTGTTAGTCTTTCCGTGATTACGCACCTGAATCACTTTGCTCATGGCGAACAACTTCCATGTGTTCTCCATCACAAGCTAGCTGTCTGTTTACATACCAAACAGAAACCAAACTGTCACTTGGGCCTTTTTCAGAATTCCATGCAGCAGCAAGAAGCAATGAAGCTGTTTCGGTGTTTGTTGCTCCTGCAGTCATACTGCGGCTGTGAGGAATTCCCATTCCCACAATGCACTTGGCAAAAAAATTTCTGAAAAGGCCCGCATGACATGGGTTTGGTATGTAACCAAACGGATTGCTTCTGATGGAGTACACTTGGAAGTTGTTCACTGTGAGGGAAGTGATTCAGGTGCGTAATCACGGAAAGACTTCTGGATTAGTGATACTTAGGCTATGACTCAGGTTTTACAGATTTGATGAAAAACTGGTGATGAACATATCATACACAGCTTTAAATTAGGGAACTGAAGGTGTTTTATTGCTCACTTCAAATCCACCAGATGACTTTGACAAAAATGGTACTTTCACCTCAAAGAACATGGGAGTTGTTGGTTCACTCAGCCTTTCTCAGTTTGGATCCATAGTAACCATCACCTTGAGCAGTAACAGCCACTCCTCTATTCTTATACGTCCTCTTTACATCTTTATTATTTTTGCACATTGACTGTTTCCTGTCTCCTACTTAATGTTCTACACATAGTTGTTTTTTTTTTTTTTTTACTTGACTGAGTGTGATCGCTGCTGCTGTAACCCCTGTAATCTCCTGCACAGGATCATTCATGTGTTTATTCTATTTAACATTTTATAGCACAAAAGTCACACAGTAACAAAAACAAGCAAATATTAAGACTGCAACAGAGAAAAACTCCCAGACTGGTAGAGTTAACATTATTATCAAAGATGTCTGGTGGTTTTGGTGATGACAGCTGCAGTTCAGTGAAATGGATGCATACTGAAATTCATCTACTGTAGGAAATACACATTCATCAGACGAACCCACTTTAAAAAAAAAACAAAACTGAACTACCTTTAAAATACCAATAATGAGACACTTACTGTTGGTGTTTCACATTAAAAGTCCATCAGTAGAAGTCCTCTGAGAGGCTTTTACCACAGTGGAAATAATGACATATGTTTGTACTGATGGAATTAAACAGTGGGGGGAAAAAAAACAGAAATAAAGGCATGTCTGTAAAATATGTGAATTAAAGCAGTTTTGTTCGTTGCAGTTAACAAAGGGGGGTGATTTAAAAAAAAAAGTACCATCTTTTAATCCTGATTAATGAAACAGTGGTTGAATCATTTCTGTCTCATGACGTTACCTAAGTGTGGCTTGTCTTGTTTCGTTTTCAGCCAAAACTGAGCTCGGCCAAGTGTCGACTCAATGTGGAAAACTTCATTGGTGCTTGTCGAAAGCTGGGCGTCCCCGAGGTACAGTCCCCGTCTCAGTCTGATTCAATTGTCCTTTCATTATGATTCTATATGCACAGGAAATAGAATGATTCAAATAGCCTGACAGTTGTCCCTTAGATGCAGACAGGAGGACAGACTGTACATACTATACACAGTCTCCACCGTGTCCTCTTTAATGGGACATATACAGAATTGTGCAAAAGGTTTAGCTTGTGATGCTCGTACACATGCATTTTTCGATTTCTTTGACAGTAAGTAGATCCAACAGTAAGAACCTTTGGATGAGCTGAGTCAGATTAGTTCTGTAACAAAACAGTTCAAACACTTGGATCCACAGGTCCCACTAAACACTGACTTTGGCCTTTAGAGTTGGTGAGTTTAATCATGTGTTTTTAAAACTGTGCACATTCTCCCCAACTCTTTTTATAAAGCAACTGAGGAATAATAATGTTCATCACAATCCTGTAAAAATAGCACAGCTGAAGCACTTTTGCACAGAACTGTATGTGAATGTCACAGGTTTGACATAGCCTTATAAAAATGAATGAAATAGTGGTCGGAGTATCTTATTTCTGTCAGAAATTTTGTGAAATGGCTCCAATGTTCAGACAACAGTTGTTAATGGGTCTAGATTGTACAAACAACAAGTGATCTGATCAATCAAGGCTAAATTTTCACATTTTGCACAAGAGTGAGAAATACTCATCCATTCATATGTTAATCATCTGGATTTGGGATTTACAGATACATATAAATAGCTGTACTGACTAACACAGCCCTTTAATCCTCCAATTGAAAATAAATAGCTTTGTATATAATAAACACATGCTGAACCATGATGTTCTGCATAAGTTTACATTTAAGAACTGAAACCTTCTTTTCCTCTCTACCACACTCATACTGATCAGACCCAGAACTAGCCTCTAAGATTTAAAGTTAGTTTTAGACTCTTATAATATAGCAGTTTTTATAGGCGTTATGGATAATTCAGGATTTTACAATTCAGCAGTAATAAAAGCAGCTCCTGCAGGGCTGTCAGTGTACATTTACTAAATAACATCTGAGGAAACATTTAGGGTGAGCAGATTACAGCAGTTTGAATGTTTAACCAAACAAATAATCTCTCTCTATATATATTTAGCATTTCACACTTGGATTAAACAAAAACTTATTTTGTTGATTTAATTCAGTACACAGCTGTTGAAATAATGAGATAATTTGTGATTTCAGTAGAAATTCAAACAGCTCTTCAGCTCTAACAGTTTGTTTGAAATTTACAATAGACATGATAAAACCTAATAGTAACAGTCATTCAATAAAGTCTAAAAGCTACATTAGTGACCAAACTGAAGACAACACAGCTTAGCTTAAGCTATGTACAGTGGTGCTCATTCAAACACCTGCCATTTTTTTGGGGGTAAATTCTTATTTTTGTAATGAAATGAATGAGCTCATAATTATACACGCCACTTTTAATTGGCATGTTATCTGTACACACAAGCTATTGGTGTGTTACGTTCACCCTGCGTCAAATACCACACACTGGCAGGTGGGGTTATGTGAACTGGACATCTTGGTCTAAATTGACGCCATCAAATGATGGTGACTAAAACGCGAAAGGTCAAAAAATCTCAGTTTTGTCAAGTTTGTGCCTTATGTGATAGAAGTGACACTTAAAGCACCGTATGACTTTTGTCACCAATTTTTTATCAAATCTGTAAAACCTGAGTCATAGCCTAAGTATCATGAATCTGGTAGTCTTTCTGTGATTATGCACCTGCATCACTTCCCTCACAATGAACAACTTTGAAGATGGCTCCATCACAGGCTGTCAGTTTGGTTACATACCAAACCGATATCGCACTCGGGCCTTTTCCGAAATTTTATTGCAAAGTGCATTGCAGGAATGAGAATTCCTCACAGCCACAGTATGGCCACAGCACCAACAAACACGAAAACAGCTTCATTGCTTCTTGCTGCTGCGTGGAATTCTGAAAAGGCCCGAGTGACTGTTGTTTCAGTTTGTGATGATGTCAGCTTTGAAGTTGTTCACCGTGAGGGAAGTGATTCAGGTGCATAATCACAGAAAGACTAACGGTTTCGTGATACTTAGGCTATCACTCAGGTTTCACAGATCTGATGAAAAATTGGTGACAAAAGTCATACACAGCTTTAATAAAATATTTTATTTCAGGGGTATTTTATTCATGGTTTTTCTAAAAACACTGTATTTAGTTCAATGTGTGTTCTTAATGATGGTTCCTGTAAGTGTCCACAGGTCTGCTGTGGGGGTTTAGACCCAGGTTGGAACAAGGTGTCTTGAAAATCCAGTAATAAAATACCCCTGAAAAAGTATTTGTTGAAGTTTCACTTGTTATTCTTTCACTTGTGTATCACACATAAGTTACAAACTTGACGAGTCATTCATTTCATCACAAATAAAACTTGACAAAAATGGCAGGGGTATGAATTAAGTACAACTGTACATAACATGAAGGTCCATGATGGATGAGTAAAACACATTCCAACACCACATGACAGTGGTCTAATAATGAGATCTAAACGGTCGTCTTTGTTTCAGTAGGAAAGGCTGATGTTAATTAAAGTTTAGACTTCAGGCTTGAAAATATGCTTGATGTGTGACATTATTAATGTAGTGATTCACTGTGAAATATTGTTACAAACTGAAGGTAAAACAGGGGATTGTTTTGAGTGGCATGAATCTGCCACACAGATGGAACCCTTACATGAGCACCGTTCTCATCTCAAGTTCTGGATCTACAGTCATGGACACGAGCTTTGGGAATGACGAGTTTTGTTTTCACAAAATTTGCACACCTAACCTTTTTTTGTTTTTTTTTTTGGACACATTTCTGAGGAACACTGAAGAACAATTAGAAGCATAAAGATACAAATAAGCAGAATGTCCGGTTGTCATTCCTAAACCTTCTGGCCATCACTGTATGAGTTTGTGCTTTGAGCTGAGTTTTGTTGCTCCATAGACTGTTTGTCTTTAGGGTGGGACTGATGAAGCTTTAACGTCAGTCCTGTCCTAACATGTCTGTGTCTGTCCTGCTGTGTTCGTCACCTTAACATCATGACTGTCTTCTTCTTCTCCTTCTTCTTCCTGGTCCAGATGGACATGTGTGTGTGCTCTGATGTGCTTCTGTGTAAGCTGCCCGCTGTGCTGCGCTGTGTGACGGCCCTGCTGGCCTTGCAGGTGGGGGAGCCGGCGGAGGACCGCTCCCCCCGGCCGTCCCCTCCTCCTCCGTCTTCATCGCCGTCCTCGCTGCTGTCCACAGATTTCCTGCTCTTCTACTGTGTGGCCATGGCGCTGCTCTACGTCCTCTACTGCTACCTGCTCACCTAGAGGACACACAACACACACTGCTCATGTATCCATGTCTGTCCAACCACTCTGAACACACACACACACACACACACACAGTGGTTGGCTGTGTGTGTGTTCAGTGTGTTTAGATAGAGGAGTGTGTGTTCCCACTCCACAGCTGCACTGCCGGGATGTTCCACATGTTGCAGCTGAGCACCTTTTGGAACAAACACACACTACAGGTCTTTGTTAGAGGAGTTTGAGCAGACGAACAGAGACGCCTTAGCCTGTAGCTTAGCCTTCAGCCTAGATCAGACATGTTTGGGGGAGGGGGGACTTTTTAGAGTGTATGAGAGGCAGAGCTGCTCCACAGGTAGAAATGATCTCAGTGGGTGAGACGTCTCTGGTGTTGATGCACAAAACCAAAACGTCCAAAGAGGTGAGGCTGACTTTTTACAGTGGGGTACAATGAATTTTATCCCCTGGAAAATAAAACACACTACTTCAGCTGTACAGTTCAGTTTGTATTTTTACTGCGCCACTAATTCAGGAGCTGCTGGTCTGATTCAGATCAGTCAGTCAGGTTTTTTTTTTTTTTGGTGACAAACTGAATGGAGTTTGATAATTATTTCAGTTCCGCCCCTCTACAGCTGAATGTCAGAGAATCCATTCTTAGATGTTCTGTTTGGTTGGTGCCCCTTGAACACATTGGTTTATTTCTTGGTACACTTACGTTAATCTATTGATTGAAGGTCAATATGTACTTTAGATAAAACACAGACTACGAATAAGTAAACCTTAAAAACAGGGAAGTAACTATTTAGAGACATGAGTGAATAAACAGTAAGATTTAAAGCTGCAGTAAGTCCTGTTTCACCACCAGGTGGCAGGTTATAAACTCCTTATCTCACCACATGAGGGGAACCTGTGACTCAACAGCTGACTGTTCCACATGTAGCAGAAACAGAATATCTGAAGAACCAGTGTCATTGCCTCTGGTTCAGCTGTTAAAGGCTCTTGCTGGTCTAACTGCTGTTTGGTACAGAGCGCTTATCCCTTTAAATTAAACTGATGAGTACACAAAGACTGAGGGGAAACAGTACACTTGGAGGCCAGTAAACTCAAACCCTGACAAACACACTATCAGTCTCCACAGAGTGGAGTGGGACTGCAGAGTTAACCCCTTTCCCTTCAGGGCTGGGTATCGTTTACATGTATGTTCACTACGTGTACCCAGACTTTAGCTTTCAACAAACACAACATAATGTAACAGAACAGAAATACGGTTTGGAATCTGTTCCTGAGTGCACCGGTCTACGATGTTGTAGAAATTCTCTCTCAAAGACCAAATGTACTAAATCTTACCAACTTCAATAAGATGAATTGGAAAACAAAAGGCAGAAGTTCTGTTAGGTGAAGCTCTCAGTGTAGATGATAAAGTGTCATCACACATATATATTGGTTTATGTACATTTATACAATATAGTTTGTAAATCTTCCACTAGAAAGAACCGGTAAAGTGAATGTATTTTAATGCACAAACTGTTTGAGTAGATCTGTCACACAAACAAACATTACTTTTGAATAAAACCCATTATTTCATTAACTCTCAAAATTTCACATTTTAACACAAGATTGTACTTTGGAAACTACATCCAACCAGAATTTTAACTTAATTTTCATTTACTAGTGACTCAAACTTGGTAAAGTTTCTCTACTTCTATTGTGCAGGTATTTTCCTAGTAGAGCAGTGGTATCATGCACTGACACTGGAAACTTTTACCCATAGATATTATGAGTAATTCAGTCAGTGTCGTAAAAGTAATGACGTTTGGTCCCCAGCCCTGGTCCTCCTAATTTAACTGAATTCTTTCATCATCGGTGCAGCTTTAACTTCATTACAGGCCTGGTTTCTGACTGTAGACAGTCGGTAGAACATACACACTAAACTAAAACTGGTCTAAACATTTGGACTTACTGTGAACATTGCTGATAACTGAGGATGAAGCAGCGTTTCATCGTAAACTAACCGTCCCCATTAGTCTGACTGATCTGAAAGACAAAACAAAGGTGAAAGGTCACATGAGTTTAACTAGCAGGCTGGTTAAAACGTCCACTCAGATACTGCTGCGTCTGGACTAGGGCTGAGTATTGGCAAGAATCTGGCGATACACTACAAATCACAATACTAGGATCACAATACGATATATCGCAATATATCATGATACTGTTAAAAAAGCAATTTTTGTCTTTTTTTTTTTTTAAATGATTATTTCCTTGAATTGAATCACGCCAGAAATATGCACAAATACTAAACACATTTTTATCTGATCACAACAGGATCTAATGCTAAAACTAAGCATTAAAACTAAAGTTGTATTTTACAGATTTAAGATTAAGTTTAAGCACTTTAAGATCCTGTTCAAATGTTCATATTCTATTAGTTCAGAACTAACATCAGAACATTATTTTAGTTCAATCTTAACAAAGGAACTAACATTATTGAATAAAACAGTGTTAAATAATAAGAAATAAAATATAAACAAAAAAGAAAAACAAAAAAATGAACCTCCACCATACCTGCATTTGAATAAATACCTAAAAATATCGATACAGTATTGTGAAATGAAATCTCGCGATATATTGCAGAACTGACATTTTCTTCCAGCCCTAGTCTGGACTGAACACATGACTCAGTGTAAAGGTCAGACCGTGGGGTGACTCTTTGTGGTTTCATTGTGCCTGGTTTGTGCTGGACTCACCAGGTCTTCACCTCTGAGATCCTCTGCCTCAGAAGCCGCTCCGTGTGTGTGAAAGGTTTCCACTCCAGCCTCAGTGGCTCAGACTGAACTGTGAATGTCATTTTTAACCTGGGCACACACGCAGGTTTGCTGAATAAGGATTGTTGAAGCTAAATGATGTTGTTTCTCACACCACGCTGCGGTGAGACAAATGATCCAGTGCCTGTCAGTGACCACTAACAGACTGCTTTCCTTTATATTAGCTAAGCAGCAGGGGGCGCTGCTGCTGCGTCAGTCGCCCTGAGGCTCCACTAACGGTACAAAACCCTCCAGGAGGTTGTGTGTGTTTTCCTTCTGTCCTGTCACTGGTCTGTTTGACCGGCTGGCATTATGTCACGTTTGTATAAATGTAAACAGGTTATTAAATTATTGTTTTTTTATTTATTTGTGTTGTATTTTCGGTTCTGTCAGGGCTTCGGGGAAACGGCAGAGGCCCTGGTTAAGCCTGTTGACCAAACAGGAGAAAGCCTCAAAGCTTTGAGAGATCAATGTGTGTGTTTTCCATCACACACAGGTAAATTAAAAGTAATCGATATTCAATTATTCGGAGTTAAAATAACATTGATCCTTTAAAGTTTTCCCCCTGTATTGGATTTATAAGTCATTGATTCCTTGGAGGCTCAGTTGAAGCGGCGGCCTCTGCTGTTTCCACCTCCTGCTGTGTCTGGCTTATTGATCAAAAGGTCAACGTCTGCGTAAACTCAACACTAATCACAGTCCTGATGCAACCGACACGTGTCTCAAAGCTAATGCCAATACACACACTATTGTGGAGTCAAGCCTGGAAAATATGAACTTGGAGTTGTTGGTTTTCTAGATTCTGCTTCTTAAAAAAAGCCTCAGAAATGATCGAGGAGCTCAACTTGAACTAAGCAGGGCACACGCTCGGCTTCAGTCCCACAAACGTTACATGGAGGCCTTCTTCTTCTTACTGACGGTGTACAGTACACTGGGTTTTGTAGTCCGTCCATTTTTCCGTCTCACGTCAAACACTCGCCGCCTGTTTCACCTTTTCTAACTCGCCTGCTGTTCAGATGAACTTTGTACTGTTGGACTCAGATGTATATTTTATAAATGAAACTGGACAAGCATCACACAGTTACTGATCGACTGGCTCAGACCAAGCTATATTCTTAAATATGTTAGTGGAACAGAAATACTGTTGTACT
This sequence comes from Sphaeramia orbicularis, assembly GCF_902148855.1. Classification (NCBI taxonomy): domain Eukaryota; kingdom Metazoa; phylum Chordata; class Actinopteri; order Kurtiformes; family Apogonidae; genus Sphaeramia; species Sphaeramia orbicularis. Next base: position 16,937,349 of record NC_043974.1, on the reverse strand, counting down.
TTATATTTATATAATACCCTTGTATTATTAAGAATCTTTTTTGAGTTTATATAAATCTATATGGAAGTTGTTTTCTGCCGCTGTAAAGAAATTATTAAAAACTTTGACCATGTGCTGTTTGTCTGCTTTGCCTGCGTTTCCTGCTTTTGCTTTAGGAGTCGAACAAATGAACAGCGATCAGGGAACGGGTTATCCGCATTTACCTAAAAACATGGCTACTTTTCATCCAGATATCGTCTAAAAGACAAATAAATGTGATCAGAATATTGTTAAAAGTATTCTCAAACTTCTAAATGGGAAAAAAATGGAGTGATTTCTTAAAGCCAATGAAAAGACCCAAACCAACTGGATGTAATTAAGTGTTTTCACCTTTGACCACAAGAGGGCAGCAATGAGCCTGTTTCCCATCTCAAAACAATCAAACTGAAGATCAGAGAGGAAGTAGAAGTGTTTACAACTGTGGGATCAGCTGGAACTCAAATGGGATCACCTGAAATTTCTAGTCATTGATACAATTTTTTTTAAAAATTACTAATAAAAAATATATGATGAGTTGACAGACAATCCCAAGCCATAAAAGACATGACAAACTGAAGCTGAAACTGAAGCACTGTGGTTCTGTTTATCTGTCAAATGTTCATTGTGGTCAGTTTCAGATGCTGCAGCTCTTTCATAATTCATAGTTTGAGCTCTTGTTTGTTCAGTATTAATTGTCAGCCTTGTAAATCCAAGCTGGACTGACTGTACATATCCTGACCAAGGAAAAGAAAATTCTCACTTTGTGCAGTAATCTACACCTAGCTTTTCTGCCACCGTCCAGAATAATATACATTATATAGCGGCTAAAATTTCCTTAGGGGGTCAAATGAGTGGCCATTTTTGCCAAAAAAAAAAAAAAAAGCAATAAATGCATAGAACTGTGTTGAAATAATGCTAATACATTTGTGCACAGACTACTGATATTATTTGACAGTGGAAGCTCTATTTTCAGAAATATTGGATTTTCAATAGCACGTGTGTGTGAAAACTTTTGCTGGTGGACGGACGTGACATTACCCATGATGATCTGGTCAGTACCAGTACTTTATTAGTAATAAACTTATATACTTACTATTGCTAATTCTCCTCTTATTCATAAATGTTAGTATTGTGGATCTAAAACAATATCAGCTGACACAAAAACACAAAATGTGGCAGTGGACGGATGTGACATGGTTGTTACAGATCCCATCATACTGATGCTCGGCAGCCATGTCACCGTTTCCACAAATGATCCTTGTGCAAAAACTAGGATCATAATTATTTAGTGTATAGTTTATCATCATACTAAAGAGTAAATAACAATATAGAATTGTTATTTCTTTATAAAAATGCTTATTATTAAAAAACTGTTGATTTAAAAAGTGACGTGTGACATTCTTCATGTATGTATTGGTGTAACATAAGCAGGATGGATCAGCACCATACTCCATATTGAACCTGTAAAAATAAAATGGGATATGTAGTATATAATGTTGTAAGAAAAATTGGGGAATCTAAAAGAATAGAATATTTGTTTTTCAGGTAAATTCAGTTCAAATATAACTTGGCCATTTGTGACATGAAAATACAGCATTAATTGTGATGAAATTGGACATTTTTGACCTGAAAACATAGTTCATATGACCATAAACATGTTGCAACAGAATTGAAATCCTGTAAATTTGTATAACTTGCATTTACCAACACAAAGTTCCTTTGGGGATTCACTTATATTGATTTCTTTCGCACAAAGACAGAAATAAGACCTCTAAGCAAATTTTAGCTAATAGACTAAATGTCGTCTAAAATTAACGCTTATTTGCAACTTAGTATAGCAAACTATTACATGATCAAAAACAAATTAATTTTAGTAAAAAAAAAAAAAAAAAAGTCTCCATTTTGAATGTCTGGTGTCGCCAGAAATTTGTCATCAATGGGATCATGAGCCAAAAAAGGTTGGGAACCACTTAATTAAAATGTTTTCAAATGTGTCTGCAAGAGAAAAAGCATCAGAATTTCAGGAAAATAAAACTCCATCTTCTGAAGTTCTGAATCCTCAGTGTCTTTTTAACCTTTGTTAAGGGAAGTTTTTCCTCACCACTGTCACCAGTCATAAGTGTTTGCTCCTGGAGGATTCTGTTGGGTTTCTGTAAATTTGATTTGATTTGATAAAGCACTTTGTGACTGTCTGTGAAAAGTGCTCTATAAAGAAAATTTACTTACTTTGTATAACCACAAAATCCCATCTGAATTGTGGAATAAATGATAATGATAATAATGATAATGATAATGATAAATAATCTGGAGAAAAAGTTTCACCACAAAAAATGGGATGTTTGAGGATTCTGTCAATGTGTTCAGAATCAGACAAAGTCACGTCAAATGCCTGTGAGAGTTTCAGCGGCACGAAGTGGGACGAGGTAAAAGCTAGTTCACGCCATTTTGACTCATAGCAGAAAATGAACCTGATTATTACAGAGCAGCGTGAGAACAAGTGGGAAAAAAACCCAAAATACTGTGAAAAGCTTCGACACTTGATAGAAGGAGAACAAAACATGCTGCGGACTTTTAATCCCCCTGGACCAAATGTAGATTCTGTTGAAAGTTACTGCCCTAAAATTTAGATTAGATTGCAAAAATTCTTACATACAGGGTGGGGAAGCAAAATTTACAATGAACATTTAGTTGTTTTTCTCAGCAGGCATTACGTCAATTGTTTTGAAACCAAACATATACTGATGTCATAATCATACCTAACACTATTATCCATACCTTTTCAGAAACTTTCACCCATATGAGTAATTAGGAAAGCAAACATCAAAGAGTGTGTGATTTGCTGAATGCACTCATCACACCAAAGGAGATTTAAAAAATAGTTGGAGTGTCCATAAAGACTGTTTATAATGGAAAGAAGAGAATGACTATGAGCAAAACTATTACGAGAAAGTCTGGAAGTGGAGGAAGCAACAAAAAATGTACCAAAGCTTTTATTAAAGCTCTCAAATCCAAAATCCTAAAGGATCCAACCAAATCCATGAGAAAAATGGTAATTGAACTTGAGGTAGACAACAAGACCGTTAGAAATGCAGTAAAATATGATTGGAAGTTAAAATCTTACACAAGAACACCAAAACACTTGTTGACAACAGCAACAAATCCAACTTTTTGGGAATCATGTTTATGGCCGCCTTCTAGCCCAGATCTAAACCCTCTGGATTCTGCTATTTGGGGCGTTTTAGAACATGCTACCAATAGAACATCACACAGCAATGTCGACTTTCTTAAAGATACTATTAAAGAAGAATGGGAGAAGTTGTCACCCGAATATTTGAGGAACACTTGCGCAAGTTTCAGGAAGCGTGTGAAGGCAGTTATTGAGAAAGAAGGAGGACACATAGAATAAAAACATTTTCTATTATGTACATTTTCTTGTGGCAAATAAATTCTCATGACTTTCAATAAACTAATTGGTCATACACTGTCTTTCAATCCCTGCCTCAAAATATTGTAAATTTTGCTTCCCCACCCTGTATATATTTATATTTGAAAGTACTCAGATATTATAACTACACAAGGCCATTTGACCTTGAAAAAGTAGGTCAAGGTCACATATTTTCAATAGGCTTCTGCTCCATGTCCAGATGCATTCACAGTATAAATGTGGTGCAGATATCTAAACGCATTCTTCAGATAATGTGTTTATGTCGTTGAATGGACAGACAGACGGACAGACGACAAAATGATTACAATACCGCTTTGGCCAGAAGTTGGCCGAGGGGTAAAACACCCAGACGTGTGAACGCTTGAGATGAAAAAGTTGACGTGTTTGAGGTAAAACGTCAATGTAAAAAGCAATGGAAACATATTTAGTGAGTAATTATGGTGTGTAACGTTTACTGAATTAAAACAAACACAGATCTCATAACAGTGGGTTACAAAAAAATGTTTTTTGCAAGTTGTCTAGGTTTTTTCAACTGAATTCGGACCATTTTGCACCGCTAAATCCAAAAATGACATCTGTTTTTCCCAATCAGGTCAGGTTTTTTTGCCAATTTGATTTTGAAAAATTTGATCTTCTCACAAAATTGATTACATTTTTGTGACTTTATCAGTTGATTTTTTTATATAGTTCTCACCCAAAATAGGTTTTAAGAGAAAAAAAATCATTTTCTAACAGGATTCCTGTTAGGTACAATGGTGTATTCACCACAGATGTAGCAGAATACGTCAGGCTTATTTTTGCAAGATCTTCTAGTCGAAGCCATTTCATTCACCTGTAATATTAAAAAAAATTAATCATAAATTGGCAAAAGTAAAATCTTCAGAACTCGTTTATTGCAAGAAATATGAAAGAATTTTGTATCATATGATGTGAAAATGCCCATAAATGTAAGCAAAAATGTTAAAAAGCCAATATGTAGCATAGTTCAGAAAGTTGACCTGACTGAGCAAAATTAATGTGATTTTTGGATTCAGCACACCAAAATTATCCTAAATCAGCTAAAAAACTTAAAAAATAAATTTATTGTTGACCAGTGTAATCGACAGAGACAGCGATGAAATAACGCTGTTGACCAGGAGCTGCAGAAACTCATATTAGACCACGGCTTTGACAAACCCTTCAGACATCACATGATCCAGACCGGGGGTTTGGAGACTAACATTTACGCAGCTTTGAGTTTTTAACAAACAGGAATCCTCCTAAATCAGCAGCTTCGGCAGAGTTTCACTGAAACTAACAAATCAAATCCAATTTATTTCTATAGTGTCATCACATCCGAACAAACTGATGACTCATGACACTTTACGTTTAGAGCTGGTCTAAACCACACTCTAAAGCACAGGTGTCAAACATGCGGCCCGGGGGCCAAAGGGTCCAGTTCGGCCCTTGGGATGAATTTGTGAAATGCAAAAATTATACTAAGATATTAACAGTCCTTTTAGTTCAGGTTCCACATTCAGTCAATTCAATGTCAAGTGGGCAGGAGCAGTAAAATACTATCCATAATAACATAAAAATAATGACAACTCCAAATTTTTCTCTTTGTAAATATAAATATTTTCATGTATTTATACTAAAACAAAGATTAATTTTGCAAAAAAATGTAAATAACCTGAAAAAATATGAACAACCTGAAATGTCTTAAGAGAAGGAAGTACAATTTTAACAAGATTCTGCCTGTTTTTAAACGTTTTGTGTATCTGTAGATCCGCTGTGATCTGTAAGTTCTAATGTTCATGTGTAAATGATAAACTGAGGCAGAATAGAGTTAAAATTACACTTACTTTTTCAGTTTGTTCATGTTATTCACATCTTTTGAAAGGATAGTTTGTAGATGTAAACCTTTTAAATGTAAATTTGCTCTAAAACACAGAGAAAAGTTTAAAGTTGACATTATTTATATATCATTATGTTATTATTTTACTGGTCCGGCCCACTTCAGGTCAAATTCAGCTGAATGTGGCCCCTGAACTAAAATGAGTTTGACACCCCTGCTCTAAAGCCAATTTACAGAAACCAACAGATCCTCCAGGAGCAAACACTTGGTGACAGTGGAAGGAAAAACTTGAAAAGACAGAAACCTGGAGCAGACCCTGACTCTGGAGGACGGTCATCTGACAGGACCACAGCCTCAGTTCAGTCCAGGAACCGGCTGCTGTAGTATGATGCATGGTTCTAATAGTGTTGGATTTTTCATTATAGTTTAGTTTTTATTTAGTTTTGACTTTTTTTTTTCTCTAATTCGGTTAGTTTTAATTAGTTTTTAGAGCCGGTTTGATAGTTTTTATTAGTTTTCATTATTTCCTAAATGCTTAGTTTTAGTTTAGTTCTAGTTTTTTTTTATATCTTTTCTCTTCTTCACCGTCAGATTCACATAAATCCCAGACAGGACTCTGCTGCTTTCTCCCAACTTTAGTCTCCATGTTGTCAGGTTGAGTGGGGACCAGAAGACGACTAAATGACAAGTGACAAGAAGTGACAGACCGTTAAATATCATGTGGTGCCAGCAGCTAAAATTGCTTGAGGGAAATAAATCGATTTCGTATCAATCCGACATTGACAAAGACGAAAACAAAACGAATTTTAATCCAAAATTTTCATCTGTTTTAGTTAGTTTTGTAAACAGAATAGTTTCAGTTAGTTATAATTTTTTTTTTCTTTTAATTATAGTTTTTATTTATTTCAGTTAACGAAAATGTTTTTACAATTCTAGTTTTCATCAATTCGTTAGTTTTCGTTAACGATAATCACCTTGGTACGATGGACATGTGCACTCATTTTATTTTTTAAGAATCCACAGCGGAAAAAACATTTTCAGACACCCTAAAAATTTTCCACAACCTCAAATATTATGAAATACTTGCTGAAAAATCTTGTTGGCATTTTAAAAGGTGTGGTTGCATCAGACGCACAAATGCAAATGAATATTTAGTCCAGTGGTTCCCAACCTTTTTTGGCTCGTGACATCACAAATTTCTGGCGACTCCAGACCTTTTTCTCTTATAGGTGTCTTAGCGGGGTCGGGCGAGTGAAGAAATCTCTCCATTCTCAGTTTTGACTGTGTCCGGGTAGTAACACATGCGGTCACATGATCGGGTCAATCCAGATACGCCCTCGCTGATATTATGTCCTGCATTTTATCTGAACATGATTTTTAGTAGGAAAAATGTGCGGTGTTTTAATTATAATGAAATATATACTGAATCATTAAAGAATATTTTTATTAGTAATTTGTTTTTAAATTTTTTATCAATTACTAGAAATTTCAGGTGACCCCATATGAACTCCAGGTGACCCAACGTGGGGTCCTGACCCCAAGGTTGAAAAACACTGATTTAGTTTATTGTTAGCAAAAAAAAAAAATGCAATTAATGCAATGTATCACAAATGGATGATGTGTCCAAATAGTTTTTCCCATCACTGTATTTGGATGGAAGTGAAACAGACACACAAGTTAAGAGTTTCTGTTTTAGTTGAACCTTTAACCAGGGTGGGGGTTCATCAGGATTAGACCAGATGGGGTCAGGAGTTACAATAAATCAGCGGTTTCCAACCTTTTTTGGCTCGTGACCCCATTTTAACATCACAAATTATTGGTGACCCCAGACATTCAAAACAGACGTTTTTTTTTGCTAAAGTTAATTTGTTTTTGATCATGTAATAGTTTGCTATAATATGTTGCAAATAAATGTTAATTTTAGATGACTTTTAGGTTATATAATGTACATTTTTATTAGTGAGTTTTAATTTGTTTAATTTTTTATCAATTACTACAAACTTCAGGCGACACCACATGGGGTCCCGACCAAGGTTGTAATAGTTTTGGATTTTTCATTATAGTTTAGTTTTATTTAGTTTAGACTTTTTTTTCTCCTCTAATTCAGTTAGTTTTAATTTGTTTTTAGAGCAGGTTTGCTAGTTTTTGTTATTTTCTAAATGCTTAGTTTTAGTTTAGTTTTTTCATATCTTTTATCTTCTTTGCCGTCGTATTCAAACAAATCCCAGACAGGACTCTGCTGTTTTCTCCCAACTTTAGTCTCCATGTTTCCAGGTAGAGTGGGGACCAGAAGACGACTGGAAACCACAAGTGACGGACCCTGAAGTGTCGTATGGTGCCACTAGCTAAAATTGCTTGAGGGAAATAAATCGATTTCGTATCAATCCGACGTTGACAAAGACGAAAACGAAGGGAATTTTATCCATAATTTTTATATGATTTAGTTAGTTTTGTAAGCACACAGTACAGTTTCAGTTAGTTATCATTTTTTTCTTTTAATTATAGTTTTTATTTATTTCAGTTAACGAAAATGTTTTTTCAATTCTAGTTTTCGTCATTTCGTTAGTTTTCGTTAACGACAGTAACTTTGGTCCCGACCCCAAGGTTGAAAAACGCTGCAGTAAATACAGCATCGTTTAAGTGAAAATTATCAGTAAAATTTAATCAAGGAAAACACCTGCAGCCTTAAGTTTCACCCTATTTGGAGACAAACACATTGTCGGTTTGGGTCTTTTTCTTTGGTCATAAATAAGAAAAATATATATCCACCCTGGCCTTAACCTGTGAATAACCTGGATGATGATGATGATGATGATGAAGGGTAATGTTCAGTAACAGCCCGTGGGTTGAAAATCCCCTCCAGTTGTAAAAGGCTGACATATGCAGCTGTGTGTGGTTGTGCAGATCCCCTGGTCTGAACCCACTGTGCGGTGTGCTTCAGCCTGTTGGTGAAACTCCTGTGAGTTCCCAAACAGCAGGTTTTAACGCCGTCAACTGGAGCCAGTTCTTGTTGAAGCAGGTACATCTGTGTAGCCAAGGTCAGTGAAAAAGCAGAACGACGCCTTTAGCGACAAGGAGGTGACTCGACCAATCATCTGTGGCCTTTCAGAGCCTGCAGTCTGCCTCCAGACAGTGGTGTGTGTTGTTGAGCTCTGGATTATTAGTGTGTGTGTGTTATCAGAGCAGCAGCTGATCAGCTTATGGAGATGTAATCATGTATCAAACGTACCGGTGTGTGGCTGAGGTGGTGTGTCAGATCCTGAAGGGGCTCCAGGGGTCACTGAGGACGAGCTGAGGCAGAGGGTGGCGGTGGGAGGTGGTGGGGGGTCTGCCTGTCTGTAAAATGAAAAAGTGACAATATCAGTGACGCAGAACTGACTCCAAATCCACCCGGTTTCATTTCAGAGGCTTTGGTTCTGGATCCAAACACAATACCAGACGGTGATCGCCGACTGTGGACAAGCGCCGACAAACAACTCTAGCATTCGATTTATCTCACAAGAATGTAGATCTATGTGTATTTTCAGTAAAACTTTTCATTTGAGACTTGTTGACACTTCTGACCGTATCTGATCACATTTATGAGACAAAGGAAAGAGCCAAGGCCTGACAGTCTGTGTGTAAGACATGAACAGAACAGGCTGTGCACTTTTAATCCCTCTGGGTCAAATACAGTGGAAGACTGTTGAAAGTTACTGCGCTTTAATTTAGATGACATTGTCATTGTGTAAAACTTATTACATACCTATTTATATTTGACAGTACTCAGATATTATAACTGCACAAGGCTGTTTGACCTTGAAAAAGTAGGTCGAGGTCACATATTTTCAGTAGGCTTCTGCTCCATGTCAAGATGCATTCACAGTATAAATTTGGTCCAGATATCTTCATTGTATTCTTCAGATAATGCAGTTATATGGTTGAATAGACAGACGACAAAATAGACGCATTAAAATCTGCCTAATGGAAAATTTCACCAAATCTCTCACTTTTCAATTAAAAGTTTTTGTGCTGGCAAGAGGTGGTTTTTCGGGCGTTGCCAAATTGGTATATTACGCAAAACTGCAATGGAAAGACCTTTTTTCACAACAACAGTCACGTGAACAAAACAAAACAAAATAACAAGCATTCTCGACTCGAAACACCAGAGAAACGTGAGCATTTACCAAGACCTAGAGCAGGGATGTCAAACTCATTTTAGTTTAGGGACCACATTCAGCTAAATTTGATCTGCAGTGGGCTGGACAAGTGAAATTATAATATAATAATAAATAAATAATGTCAACTCCAAACTTTTCTCTATGTTTTAGAATGAAAAAAGTAAAATTAAATTATGAAAATGTTTACATCTACAAACTATCCTTTCAAACAATGTCAGTAATATGTACAAACTGAAAAAAAATGTGTAATTTTAACAATATTATGCTTCAGTTTATCGTATCCACAGGTAAATTATAACTTACAGATCACAGTAGATCTACAGATACACTAAATATTTCGTAACAGGTGGAATATTATTAAAATTGTACTTACTTCTCTTAAGACATTTCAGGTTGTTCATATTTGTTCAGGTTATTCAGATATTTTTTGCAATATTATACTTTGTTTTAGTGTAAATACATGAAAACATTTACATTTACAAAGAGAAAAATCTGGAGCTGTGTGTATTTCTAGGTTATCATGACCCACCTGAGATTGAATTGGTTTGAATGTGGAACCTGAACTAAAATGATTGTTAACATCTTAGTGTAATTTTTGCATTTCACAAATTCATCCCAGGGGCCGGACTGGACCGTTTGGCAGACCAGATTTGGCCCCGGGGCCACATGTTTGACACCAGTGACCTAGAGGGTGTTATGAGAGAAAAAGGTTACGTCTGGCAATTTAACCCTTTCATGCATAGTGGTCAGTACAGTGGACAGCTATTCTACAGCTGTTCTCTTGTATATTCATGGATTTTGTTGTTCTTTCATTGTTTTTTTTTTTTTTTTTTTTTTTTACACATAGCTTTATTAAAGTTTTAAGACACTGCATTTCTTTTCTGACATGAATTGGTAACATTATGTAGATCTCTCCTGAGGATAAACCCCCAGAATCACAAGCCCTCCCCACAGTTTTCACACAATTTATCAGTAAATACATGTTTGTGTGTCAAAAATTAAGCGTGTGGTGTCCAGCTGAGTGGATGTTTTTGCAACTTCATGAAAAATAGGTTCATTGTTCAATGTATTTTTAAATTTAAAAAAAAAACATATATACATACATATATATATATATATATATATATATATATATATATATATACACACACATATATACACACATATACATACATATATATATATATATATATATATATATATATATATATATATATATATATATATATACACATATAAAATTTATTTTTTTTATTTATTTTCAGAAGAAAATTTTCTATCACATTGTTTTTTTTCCATGCCTAAAGAGGAATAAAAACACTCAGGAAAAAAATTTTGATTAAGGTTCTCATAATTCGTGCGTGAAAGGGTTAATGACCTGCCTCATCAGTTGTGTGCATATAGCCTGGCACACACCATGCACACACCTGTGAACAGTGGTTGTGCTAACTCCAAAGCTCTCAGCCACTACCCTGTACTCGACACAGACAGCCGGTTTGTAAACAGCCATGGCAACGCGCTTATTGGCAGGAACAGTCTGCCTTGGACACTGCTCAGCAGCTGCTACAAGCAGTCCCTGTGCATCACACAACGCCTTAAAAGTTGCCCGGGTCATCCTGAAATTCTGAATCCATAGCGAGGTTATAAACATTAATGAAAACTAACGAAATGATGAAAACTAGAATTGTAAAAACATTTTTGTTAACTGAAATTAATAAAAACTATAATTAAAAGAAAAAATGATAACTAACTGAAACTGTATTGTGTGTTTACAAAACTAACTAACATGGATGAAAATTATGGATAAAACTCCCTTCGTTTTTGTCTTTGTCAATGTCGGATTGAAATGAAATCAATTTATTTCACTTGAGCAATTTTGACTAGCGGCACCATATGACACTTGACAGTCTGTCACTTGTGGTCACTTGTGGTTTCCAGTCGTCTTCTGGTCCCCACTCTACCTGGAAACATGGAGACTAAAGTTGGGAAAAAGCAGCAAAGTCCTGTCTGGGATTTATTTGAATACGACGGAGTAGAAGAGAAAAGATATGAAAAAACTAAAATTAATAATAAAACTAAACTAAAACTAAGCATTTAGAAGAAAACAAAAACTAATAAAAACTAGCAAACCTGCTCTAAAAACTAATTAAAACTAACTGAATTAGAGACAAAAAAAAAGTCAAAACTAACTAAAACTAAACTATACTGAAAAATCCAAAACTATTAGAACCTTGATCCACACTTCCTCTGTGAAATCTTCAACTATCACTTCCCAAAAACCTCATTCATAGCCGCTCCCAGGTGTAAGGGGCTTGACGCTCCACCGCCTCAGTAAGGCGCCTTGGAAGTCTAATTATGAACGCCAGAACCGTGGTAGAAATATGAATATATCTGTAAATCAACATATTTATGTTTGTCGCCATGTTTGTGGAATGACTTGTTACATCTCGCAATAATAAATGAACAAATGATCGTATTTGTGATTTAATGGAAAAAAACGACATTACGCACTTCTGTTTTTTCGACATTTAGTAAATATCGGTAAAGTTCTCGCATGAGTACAATGGAAAAGTGACTAATGATTACAATACCCGTCTGTCTGAGGGGTAAAAACTGTAGACTGACTCAATAAAACCACTGCATGTTTAGTGGATGTGTGGGACTGACAGGATGTGTGGTTCAATGGGAAACAGTCATGTGGTCTAATGAGTCCAGAGCAAGGTTCTAATAGTTTTGGATTTTTCATTATAGTTTAGTTTTATTTAGTTTTGACTTTTTTTTTTCTCTAATTAAGTTAGTTTTAATTAGTTTTTAGAGCAGGTTTGATAGTTTTTATTAGTTTTTGTTATTTTCTAAATGCTTAGTTTTAGGTTGTTTTTTTTAATATCTTTTTTCTTCTTCGCTGTCGAATTCAAATAAACCCTAGACAGGACTCTGCTGCTTTCTCCAAACATTAGTTTCCATGTTTCCAGGTAGAGTGGGGACGAAAAGACGACTCTAAACCACAAGTGACGAAAAGTGATGGACCATTTAATATCATTTGGTGCCAGCAGCTAAAATTGCTTGAGGGAAATAAATAGATTTCGTATCAATCCGACATAGACAAAGACGAAAACTAAGGGAATTTTATCCATAATTTTTATCCGTTTTAGTTAGTTTTGTAAACACACAATACAGTTTCAGTTTGTTAGCGTTTTTTTTCTTTTAATTATACAGTCTACTCTCGTTATACCGCCAACTTCCGTTCATGGCCAAATTGGCGGTATAGCGAAAATGGCGTTACAACGGGTTGCGTCCATAATGTGCATGTCTTTACTATATGATGTCTATGCTGCCTCCGTTAACCTGTTCTAATTGCGTTTCTAAATAAATCTTGATTCTGTTATGTTGTAAGGGATCATTTAAAGTGGGGAAACATTTTAAGGATTATTATACCGTGTGGGGAAATGACACCCCATCATCTTGAGGCTTTGGCTTAATCCCACGTCCTCTTCCCGACATCCTGACCTACTGAGTGTTCTGCGATAAATGAACGGTGGCCGTTCCGTAGACTTACTCGTAGCTTGTCGCGATCAGCGTCTGGCGCGTTTGTTTCAGTGCATTGTTAAAATTTATGTGTACTCGATGGCAATCACGCTGGCGGTATAACGGTCGGAAAATCAATGGTATAAGTGTTGTTTGTGCATGGAACTGGGCTGGCGGATGGCGATAGGCGGAAATGGCGGTAGCTAATGGAATAATGCATTGGGGATTTTTGTGCAATGGTTTTGGTCGGTGGTGAGCGAAAATGGCGGTATAACGGTGGGTGGTTTAACGAGAGTAGACTGTAGTTTTTATTTATTTCAGTTAACAAAATGTTTTTTCAATTCTAGTTTTCGTCACTTCGTTAGTTTTCGTTAACGATAATAACCTTGGTCCAGAGTGACCCTGTTCCAGACAGATCAGGCCTAGTGGATACAGTACAGGTCTGTGGGGGGGCAGTATTAGGATCTGGGGTTGGTTCAGGTGGTCATGTGTGTCAGCTGAACCTGAATAAACTCAGTGAGCAGGTCTGAACATCAGTGGAGTTTTTAGTTCATATTCGAAGACCAGGACCCTGTTGTTAGTGGGTCAGAATGAGACCTCATTTTCAGAGTCCAGACCTGAACCCCACTGAGAGTCTTCAGGATGTGAAGGTGCAGACTCTACACAGCCCTTCATCAAATACAAGATCTTGTCCAAAAATGTACATGTGACTTTTTTCTGTCCTGGTAGTGAACATAACCATTTGACACCTAAGGGTGACCTGAGGCAGCACCCATTATTACCTTAGTGAGTTTATCTTTATCAGTTTAGAAACACTTATGTCTACGTCAGAACATCTTGGAACATGGGGTGTAGATGAACCAATTCACTGCTGAAGTTCAAGGTTGAAAAAAACCTTACAAACATGATGATTTTTCCCACAGAGCAATTACTAATGGTACTGAATTCATCAAAAACAGCTTAGAAAGAAATGAAACGCTCCACACGGACCCTTTTCAAAGAACCATATTCAGCTCAACTACATCCCTATCAGAGGCCGTTGGCCATCAAAGCTTTAGAAAAACCTGAATCACCTGGAACACTTGAAACTCAGCATTTATATTTTATATCTATATTATTTTACAAGGATAAATATAGTACACACCAAGGCTTACTGCTCAATCACCTGAAAAAACCTTCTTGAGTTTCACTTGAGTTTCAAAACAAAACACTAGTAAACGACCTTGGAACCAAGCAAAACTGCAAACTTCGACAAAACCCTGAGGCAGATGGTGAACGGTCTGCAGAACCTCCACAAGGAGCATTTACTGATGCTTTAGCGTCCATCTGAAACAGTCTTTCTGGAACCTGGTTACTGCCAGAGGTAACTGAAACAATCTGAAGAATCCAGATCCTAAACCTGTGGGAAACCACTGGAAGAAGCCTCACACACTACTTCAATCTTTTCAGAAAGACCTTTATAACCACTTAAAGGGCTCATATTTTGCTAAACCCACTTTTATTAGTCTTTGGTTCATGTATTTGTGTATTTGGACCCTAATAGTTCACAAAGTTTGAATTTGAACCCTCCAGGTGCTGCAAAACTATCTTTATATTAATTTTGGCAAAAATCCAGTGGATTTCTACAACCTGTTTTAGATCCTTCTTAATTTTTTACGTTTATAATTAGTTACGTCACGACATTTGCACATATAAGGTCGAGACTTCAGACAAACATTTCTCGGAGTACGACATAATTGTTTGTCAGCAGCGGTGGTTGTAGTAAAAACTGAAAATATGTCCCAACCAAGGTTCTAATAGTTTTGGATTTTTCATTATAGTTTAGTTTTATTTAGTTTTGACTTTTTTTTCTATAATTCAGTTAGTTTTAATTAGTTTTTTGAGCAGGTTTGATAGTTTTTATTAGTTTTTGGGGTTTTTTTCTAAATGCTTAGTTTTGGTTTAGTTGTTGTTTTTTAATATCTTTTATCTTCTTCGTCATTGTATTCAAATAAATCCCAGACAGGACTCTGCTGTTTTCTTCCAACTTTAGTCTCCATGTTTCCAGGTAGAGTGGGGACCAGAAGATGACTCTAAACCACAAGTGACGAGAAATGACGGACCATGAAGTACCGTATGGTGCCACTAGCTAAAATTGCTCAATTTCGTATCGATCTGACATTGACAAAAATGAAAATGAAGGGAATTTTAACCATCACTTTTATACATTTTAGTTAGTTTTGTAAGCACACAATACAGTTTCAGTTAGTTATCGTTTTTTCTTTTATAGTTTTTATTTATTTCAGTTAACAAAAATGTTTTTTCTATTCTAATTTTCATAATTTCGTTAGTTTTCGTTAACGATAATAACCTTGGTCCCAATTTCGAGCCGATTACCTAAACTGTTCAGTTGTTGGTTATATTAACGAACACAAGTGACTGAAGGGGACAGAGCAGCACAGCCAATAACCTGGAGGGGGCGGGATGTTAAGTGGCTCATTTGCATTTAAAGGGCCAACGCTCAAAACAACCTTTCTGGTGTCATTGGCCTTTTCTCAGCATGTGTTCTTGTCAGTTCTTCCGTTCTCGTGTTCTTTTGACACATCATCAGTCACGGCCAAAGTACTGTTCCAATTGCAAGTTCGCATAAACCAAGAACACATGGAATACCCGGATGTTGTTCTTGTCAGCTAGCTTAAACCAAGGATGAACCAGTTGGTGACTTGTGTAGACTTGGCTGGGAAATAATTCCCAAGATGCAGTTCGTGCCAGCTCGAGCGGGATCCAGGCGGCTGTGAGCCCGCCGGCTTGACCCGGACCCAAGTGGCTGAGCCTGGCTGAACCGACGACATGTATCACAGTTTTGAAAAATATACAAAATGTATAAATGACATGTAAATACTAGAACAAATGTATTGAAACCAAATCGAGTGACATTGTGGTGATTTGATGGAAATACATTCTGGAGAACATGGTGGAAATACAACAGAGACAGGGAGGAAAGTTCACAAGTATGCAGCCCTTCCAATTACAGAGAGACTTGCGTTCTTGGGAAGTACGTTCTCTGGGACCGTTCTTACCAAGACCGTACTCTGCATTCCTGGTTTTGAGAAACTCAGAAATAGGGTTGAATGGGTCTATGGAATTGTATTAATGAAGAATTCAGACCCAAACATAGCATTTACAGTTTATGTAGACCACAGGGAAATGATTTAAAATGCATAATTCCATTTAAAAAAGCAAAATATCACTCCTTTAAAACAGGGCCGTCAAATGTATCCTGGGATGACATGAAACAATTACACTAAAGACATTAACAGCCAAGGGTTAAAATCATTTTAGTTCAGGTTCCACATTCAGACCAATTCAATGTCAAGAAGATCAAACTAGTAAAATACCTTCATAATAACCTAGAAATAATGACAACTCCAAAACTATCTGTTTGTTTTAGTGTTAAAAAAAAAAAAAAAAGGAAAATTACATGGAAATGTTTACATTTACAAACTATCCTTTCACAAAAAATGTGAATAATCTGAACAAATATGAACATGAAATGTCTTCAGAAAAATAGGTGGATTTTTTTTAAAATTTGTTTTAACTTATTTTTTATTAAAGTTTTCTTGAACTGTTACAGTGGAAAGGTGAAACACATACACTGTTGAGTATTCAACCTTGCGATGAATCATCATGTCCTTGATGTCTGGTAGTAGAAGAAATGGTAGTGGCGTCCTCTTCCTGCCTTCTATAATTTGTCCATTTTTCCCACTTGTTCTCAAATTGTGACTCTTGCAGTCTCAGTTTGTGTGTCAGTCTCTCCATAACATAGACCTCCTCCACAGTGCACGCCCACTGGTCCATGGTCGGGGGTGTTAGTTTGTACCACAATCTTGTGATGGACTTTTTACTTGCAGATAATATTTTAATTAGGTACTGATCCTCTTTTTGTACTACCTCACCCATCAAAAGTCCCAAGTACCTTACAAGATTTGGGTATTTCATATCCTATTTTTTTTTTTAAGGTCTGCCACATTTTGTCACAGTACGGTTTTATCTTTTGGCAAGTCCAAAATATATGCGTATGGTCTACATAAGTAGGTGGAATTTTAACAATATTCTGCCTGGAAGTAAATGTTTTGTGTCTTTGTAGATCCACTGTGATCTGTAAGATGCAATGCTCATGTGTAAATAATAAACGTAGGCACAGTATTTTAAAAATTGCACTTATTTTTCATAAGAATTTAATTGTAATTTTACTTTTTTTTTTTTTACTCTAAAACAGAGAAAACTAAAATGAGCCTGACGCCTCTGCAGGGTTCCTACAGGTTTCTACAAGTTAAATTCAAGACTTTTTAAGACCTTTCTAAGACTACTGAGAACAGAAGTTAAGGCCTATTTCACAGCTATGGTGGCAACATTTCGTGACTCCTAGAATTTAGGAAAACATATTTATTAACTCCAACGCCTTAATTCCCACTGTATCGAGTCATTTGTCACCAGGGGCTGCAAAGTTAACGATAACTGGTTCCTAATTTCACTATAAGTTATCGGGTTGGAACGGGTAGAACTGAGTCGACTAACGTTACTTTCTTTGCAGTTTGGACGTTTAACAGGCGCATTTAAAGACAATACAGTGAACAAGTTTATGACAACAGAACTTAAGACCTCCCATATCAAATTTAATACCTTTTGAAGATTCTTTTAGGGTATTAAAGGTGGGGTAGGAGACCTTGGAAAAACGGTTCGAGCAAACTACATTTTGAAAATACACAATTCAAAAGTCCAAACCCCTTTTTTCAGACATCCCCCTGAGTACTGGCATGTGCAATGCTTGTTCTTGAGGGTTCACGAGCGCTGAACAGCAACAGTTCGCTCCGGCCCCGATCCATGCATACCTCATTCAGTCTCCTCCAACACCCCTGCTGTCAAAGAACAGCCCCAGTTCATACCTATCTGACTAACGTTACATTTCCTACTGATTTATGTTAGTGACTAAACAGTTTGTCGGTGAACTTTCCATCCTAATATAGCTAATATAGCCAAGCTCTGGCTTCGTCTCCTGTACAAGTGCTCCAAGCCTCTGAGAACGCATGATTCATGTATGAAGAGGGGTACGCACAGAGGGGGGAGGGACAAATGACAGTTGAGTTTGATAGACATATCACCGTTCAATCATTTCAACAGGCCGGTTAAAATGATTGGATGGTGTTTTTTCAGTCCTGTCCATTCCACAGGTGACTATATTTTTTTAATCTTTGTGTTAGAGCATTTAATCAATTGGCTGTAATCGGGGAGTGAAGGGGATTTTAAGCAATATAGTAAAAAATGCTCCAGGAAAACATCTCCTACCCCACCTTTAAAAGCAGATTTGTAAATTCTGGACTTGAAGACCACGCAGGAACCCTGGGTTAGAAGAACTCGATGAATGCAGCTCTTAAACAGATAAATATAAGGAGGCATGGTCCACACCAGGGTTATAATAGTTTTGGATTTTTCATTCTAGTTTAGTATTATTTAGTTTTGACTTTTTTTCTCTAATTCAGTTAGTTTTAATTCATTTTTAGAGCAGGTTTGCTAGTTTTTGTTAGTTTTCATTTTTTTCTAAATGCTTAGTTTTACTTTTTTTCATATCTTTTATCTTCCTCGCTGTCATATTCAAATAAATCCCATACAGGACTCTGCTGCTTTGTCCCAACTTTAGTCTCCATGTTTCCAGGTAGAGTGGGGACCAGAAGACGACTCTAAACGACAAGTGATGAGAAGTGTCGGACCGTGAAGTGACGTATGGTGCCGTTAACTAAAATTGCTCAAGCGAAATAAATCGATTTCATATCAATCCGACATTGACAAAGACAAAAACAAAGGGAATTTTATCCATAATTTTTATGTTTCTGTTAATTTTGTACGCACGCGGTACAGTTTCAGTTAGTCATCATTTTGTCTTTAATTGTTGTTTTTAATTTATTTCAGTTAAAGAAAATGCTTTTTTCATTCAAATTTTTGTCATTTTGTTAGTTTTCCTTAACGATAATAGCCTTGGTCCACACATGATAGAACTAACTGTGACCTTTATAAAAAGTATCGTTTCTAGCTGTTGATGATTGGTTTTTACGTTAAAGGTGAATAAACCCCTCAGTTGTTCCACCAACTCTAGTTTAATATGTCATTGCACATGGGTTCACATACTTCTGCCACTCGCAATTTCAAGACCGGATCATTTTCCACCATATACAAATGAGTAATCTTTCATGTTTTTGCCCGCTGTGATTTGGATCTGCTGCTTGCTTGTTGCAAAGCAAAGTGGCGGTAAGTCTCATTTAATAGGTTTTCATCTCAGGCTTGGAGGCAATAAACACTTCACCATATGAGACGCTGTGTGGATGTTTGTGATATCCACTGTATATGAGACTCAAACGAAAAGCTTTGCCACAGAATGAGCCGCTCTTACAAATGTGTTAACCATTTCACCACCTCTGTAACCTTGTTATTCAGATATTCAGCTCACATTAACCCTTTCATGCATGAATTATGGGAACCTTAGTCAAAAGTGTTTTTATTCCTCTTTAGGCAGGAAAAAAAAACAATGAAACTGAAATTTTTTTTATGAACCTATTTTTCCTGGAAGTACAAAAATGTCCACTCAGCTGGACACCATGCGTTTAATTTTGAAGCAAAGAAACATGTATTTAAAACCCATCATCAGAAAGTGATATACTGTGTGAAAACTATGAAATAAAATTTTTCATGCAGCTAATCTGACGTTTTCTCTCATTTTATCATACTCTAATACTAGTTATTACTAACTTCATGGAGATATATGCAAAAAAAAAAAAAATTTGACTAAGAAAACTGTTAATTACCATCTAATAACAATTAGCAATTGATTTAAAACATATTAGTGCAGATCAGGTTCATCAATAACAGCAAAGTTACAGTAATGGTATGAATGGCAGTGTATGGGATGGTGCATTAGCGTCCACTGTGTTGACTGATATGCAACTAAAACAACAAAACTCATGAATATACAAGAGAACAGCTGTAGAATAACTGTTCACTGTAGTGACTAGTATGCATGAAAGGGTTCAAAACACAAAAACGCTATAGAAAACTATTCATATACGCTCAGACCAGAGAAGGTTCAAGAAAACCACTGACTGTAGCATCACCTTACCCTGGGCTAGTGATGTACTGGACTAAAATCTGCTCAAATGTGCACAGATGAGCCACAACACTCTGACACCGACAGGAAAAGTGGTATTAACATATGTCCTCTCATTCCAATGGGACCTGTCTGTGGGTTGGATATATTAGGCAGCATATGAACATTTAACCCTCGATGCTGACGTGTTAAAAAACAGCAAAATGGTCCGGAGTTGGGATCTGGGTACATTTGACAAGGGAGACGTTGTGATGGTCAAATCACTGAGTTAGAACATCTCTAGATCTTGTTCATTCCTAGTGTAAAGTGTTTAGTATTGACCAAAAGTATCTATACTGAACAACTTCTCCTTTGTCTTTTGCTGAGATAATCCATCCACTTCACAGGTGTGGCAGATCCAGATGCTGATTAGACAGCAGGATTACTGCACAGGTGTGACTTAGGCTGGCCACAGTAAAAGACCACTCTAAAATGTGCACTTTTACTGCATTGGGTGGTCCAGGGGGGGTCAGAATACCAGTCAGTATTTGGTGTGACCACCATTTTCCTCGCACAGTCTTCTTCATGAATTCTCTGAAACACCTTTGGAGATGGTTTATGGTAGAGAAATGAACATTCAGTTCACAGGCAAAAGCTCTGGTGGAGATTCCTGAAGTCAGCATGCCAATTGCATATTCCCTCAAAACTTGTGACATCTGTGGCATTGTGCTGTGTGATAAAACTACACATTTTAGAGTGGCCTTTTATTGTGGCCAGCCTAAGTCACACCTGTGCAATAATCATGCTGTCTAATCAGCATCTTGATATGCCACACCTGTGAGGTGGATGGATTATCTCAGCAAAGGAGAAGTGTTCACTAACACAAATTTAGACAGATTTATGAACAATATTTGAGAGAAATAAACCTTGTGTGTACACAGAAAAAGTTTTAGATGTTTGAGTTCAGCTCATGAAAAATGGAAGAAAAAATAAAAGTGCTGCGTTTATATTTTTGTTCAGTGTAAGTATCTATCTTGGATGTTACAGTTGTTCTATTCAAGTATAATAATAAGAAGCAGGAAAGAAATTATAAATAAAGCAGAAAAAGAAATTATATAAATATATAAGGTCCAATCAGATCTGTTCTGTTCAGGAGGTTTGGTTCCAACACTGTAGCCCATTCAATTAGTCCTAAATGGGTGCAGATCCTGGAGCTGTGAATAGCTCCATTCTGAGTATTATCAGAGTGCTCATTTTCTCACCTGATCTCCCTGCCTTCCCAGGACTCCTTGTGTTCCCCTCAACTCATCACGGAGGACGAGGGTCTGGCTCGGCTGGCCCAGACCGTCCAGGTGCTGCTGGACCACGCAGACGGCTCTCACCGGGGCCTCAAACCAGACACATCTGAGGCTGCAGGCTCCACCCAGTGTTAGCGTCACATATCTGCGATGGTGCAAAAGAATGATCTCAGGGCCGGTTTTCACTTCTGTCAGACTACATATCATTCCATTCAGATTTACAGATGCACTGATTTTAATCCTCCAAACATCAACAGTATCATATTAATAAAGCCATGTCTGTAAATGACCTGCTGTGTCTGTTTTTTTTATGGATCATTTACAGAAACATGTACATTTCTGGGAAAAAACCTGACATCAGTGCACAAAGACAGAAAGTGACAGTTTTAATGGAGTATGAATCATCCAGATATGCTCTAGAAACAATGTAAATGTAACTTTTTTTTAACAAGTTATTAAACTTTTGAGCATTAGTATCTTTTAGAACATGACTAACAGTCTTTAAGGTTAACTCTCTAAAGCAGGGATGTCAAACTCAATTTCTTTCAGGGGCCTCATTCAGCCCAATTTGAACTCAAGTGAGCTGAACCACTAAAATAATAAAATAATAGCCTATAAATAATGATAACTCTAAATTTGTCTTTGACTTAGTGTAAAAAAATTATGAACGTATTAACATTTACAAGCTATCCAAACCAAAAACATGTGAATAACTTGAAAAAATGTAAATTTACTAAGAAAAATAAGTGCAATTTTGACAATATTATGCCTCAACTTATCATTTATACATCGGCTAAAATTTGTTTAGAGGTCTTATTTCTGTCTTTGTGCATAAGAAATCAATATAAGTGAATCCCCAAAGGAACTTTGTGTTGGTAAATGCAAGTTATCCAAATTTACAGGATTTCAGTTCTGTTGCAACATGTTGATGGTCATATGAACTATGTTTTCAGGTCAGAAATGTCCAATTTCATCACAATTAATACTAGATTTTCATGTCACAAATGACCAAGTTATATTTGAACTGAATTTACCTGAAAAACAAATATTCTATTCTTTTACACTCCCCAATTTTTCTTACAAGATTCTATACTACATTTCACAAGTTTTATTTTTACAGGTTGCAGTATGGAGTATGGTGCTGATCCATCCTGCTTATGTTACGCCAATACATACATTAAGAATGTCACACGTCACTTCTTAAATCAACAGTTTTCTAATAATAATCATTTTTATGAAGAAATAACAGTTCTATATTGTTATTTACTCTTTAGTATGATGATAAACTATACAATAAATAATTCTGATCCTAGTTTTTGCACAGGGATCATTTGTGGAAACGGTGACATGGCTGCCGAGCATCAGTATGATGGGATCTGTAACAACCATGTCACATCCGTCCACTGCCATATTTTGTGTTTTTGTGTCAGCTGTTATTGTTTTAGATCCACAATACTAACATTTATGAATAAGAGGAGAATTAGCAATAGTAAGTATATAAGTTTATTACTAATAAAGTACTGGTACTGACCAGATCATCATGGGTAATGTCACGTCCGTCCACCAGCAAAAGTTTTCACATACACGTGCTATTCAAAATCCAATATTTCTGAAAATAGAGCTTCCACTGTCAAATAATATCAGTAGTCTGTGCACAAATGTATTAGCATTATTTCAACACAGTTCTATGCATTTATTACAACTTTTTTTTTTTTTTTTGGCAAAAATGGCCACTCATTTGACCCCCTAAGTAAATTTTAGCTGACATGTGCATTACAGATCAGGTCTACAAAGGTACAAAACATTTAGTAACGGGCAGAATATTGCTAAAATTGAACTTAAAACAGAGAAACATTTAAAGTTGTCATTATTTATAGACATAGTGTATGTAATATGACTTTTTTCCACATTAAACCAAGAAGAAAATCAATCATGACCTGGCCTGGCATTGGATTTCTATTTTAAAGATGACCTATTCTACTTTTCCCACTTTCCCTTTTCCATTAGTGTGTTCCACAGCTTTTCGTGCATGTGTAAGGTCAGTGAAGTTTCATAGATGATGCCAGAGGGAGTAATCCTTCCCCACAGGAGGCGATGCTGTGAAAACACCATGTTGGTAACAGGTCTACGTTGTAGGGACTGGGAATTCCACCTAGAAAATCCTTTAAGTGAAATAAAGCTTCTAGGTGGAACCCACTGTGAGAGCAAGACTTGGAACATTTTGGGTGGAAAAGGGTTTAACCAAAGGGTAAAGGAACCCCCCAGCGAGGGCTCAGACAGCCTTTCATATTGTGGAATTTCAAGGCTGCGCTTCAATATCTTAAATCTATAATAATCCGAGTCCAAAATACTGTAAGCTCCTCGGAAACTAAAGAACCACATTAAACAAAGTACATTTTGTTACTGTTTCTCACATGGCCATTACAGTATAAAATCATACATTCTCAGCAATGCTGGAGAGGATGTGGTCACATGAATGCCTACCACTCACATATCTTTTGGACGTGTAAAACTGCAAATGTTGTGGAATCATGTTGCTCAGACAATGGAGAACATTTTAAATTATAAAATTCCAATGGACCCCCAGACTATCTACCTTGGTCTAATACCTGATGATGTAATTAAAAGAGAAGACATATTTAAAATTTTAATTCTTGCCTGCAAAAAGGTAGTCACAAGGAACTGGTTAAAAAGTGACCCTCTTCGACCACAACAATGGCTAGAGATTACAGAGGAAATATATACCATGGAAAAATTAACATTTCAACTGAGGATTAAGATGGGAACTTTTATGCGAAGATGGGAGAAATGGATCATATATTTAAGGACACTAATTCTTGATATCAGATCAAGTACGGAAAAGCAGTCGAATGTATAAGAAACAGCATCCCCCCTTAATGTATTGTGTTTTTTTTGTTTTGTTTTGTGACTGCACTATAAAAGCGATTTAAAACATTAAAATAAAAAGTAAAAAAAAAATTTAAAAAATCATACATTCTGTTTTATCAGGATTTTAATCTCCAGAACTGACCTTAAGGCACTGTGTTCTACTGTGTGTTATATTCATTCATTTTCTGAAGCACTTAGTCCTGGTGAGGGTCATGGTTTTGGGGTCCACCCTGCATGTAGCACCAGTTCATCACATATAGATAAATTCATCATTCACTAGTGCAGTATTTTTCAACCTTGGGGTCGGGACTCCACGTGGGGTCGCCTGGAATTCAAATGGAGCCGCCTGAAATTTCTAGTAATTGATAAAAAAAAAAAAAAACAAAACAACTTGCTAATAAAAAATATATGGTGAGTTGACAGAGACAATCATAATACATAAAAGACTGGACTGAAGCACTGTGGTACTGTTTATGTCAAATGTTCATTGTGGTCAGTTTCAGATGCTGCAGCTCTTTCATAATTCATAGTTTGAGTTCTTGTTTGTTCAGTATTAATTGTCAGCCTTGTAAATCCAAGCTGGACTGACTGTACATATCCTGACCAAGGAAAATAAAATTCTCACTTTGTGCAGTAATCTACACCTGGCTTTTCTGCTTCCGTCCATAATAATATACATTATATAGACTAAATATCATCTAAAATTAACCTTTATTTGCAACGTAGTATAGCAAACTAGCACATGATCAAAAACAAATTAATTTTAGCAAAAAAAAAAAAAAAAAAAGTCTCAGTTTTGAAGGTCTGGGGTCACCAGAAATGGGGTCATGAGCCAATAAAGGTTGGGAACCACTGTTCTAGTGTCTTCATGCTGGAGGGGTTGCGGGGACAGAGACAAACCACCCACATTTTTAGTCCTGGTGAAAATTACAACTTTTTGGAAAGAAGTTGGAATAAAAATAGAGCAGATTTAGGGTTTTAAATTACACCAACCCACTTTGTCACGACTGTTAGGAGATGTTCCTGATAAATTGACAATAAATGATAAATACCTGCTAAAAATCTTTGTGCTGCAGCAAAAAAAAAACAACCCAAAAATAATCACTCGTAAATGGATTCAACTTGATCCACTGGTCCTGGAGGACTGGTTGAAAACTGTTGATGAAATTCACAAAATGGAGACATTAACATTTATGATGAAATTACAAGATGAATTTTACATAATAAGATGGGGAAGATGGATTAGTTTCTTTAAAAATAATTAAAAAAATTAATGTGTGGTTTGTCTCATAGTCCTGTGAAATGTTATATAAACTGCTGCTCAAAAACTTGACTGCCATTTCATAACTGTCACCTAAATTATCATTACTATTGGACTGTGACTATTATCTGTTGCTGATTGTTGTTTGTTATGTTCTGTATAACAAAATGATAAATAACAAATAAAAACTGTGTCAATAAATAAATGAATAAAATTAACCACTCACTCTGACAGTAACACTTATGGGTGATGTAGACTGACCAGTTAACCCAGGGGTGTCAAACTCATTTTAGTTCAGGGCCCACATTAAACCAAATTAGATCTGAAGTGGGCCGGACCAGTGAAATAATAACAAAATAATATATAAATAATGTCAACTCCAAACTTTCCTCTATGTTTTAGAGCGAAAAAAGTAAAATTATGTGATGAAAATATTTACATCTACCAACTATCCTTTAAAACAATGTGAATAACATGAACAAACTGAAACTTCTTGAGAAAACTATGCAATTTTAACAATATTACGTCTAAGTTTATTATTACCTCCGCCAAGGAGGTTATGTTTTTGCCAGGGTTTGTTTGTTTGTTTGTCTGTCTGTCCGTTAAGTGTGCAACATAACTCAAAAAGTTATGGACAGATTTGGATGAAATTTTCAGGGTTTGTTGGAAATGGGATGAGGAAGAAATGATTAAATTTTGGTGGTGATCAGGGGTGGGGGGGCCACTGATCAGCCTTGGCGGAGGTCTGCGCTCTCCGAGTGCTTCTAGTTTACGCATGTAAATTACAACTTCCAGATCACAGTAGCTCTACAAATACACAGCACATTTAATAACAGGGAGAATACTGGTAAACTTGCACTTCAGACATTTCAAAATGTTCATATTTGTTCAGGTTATTCGGATTTTTGTGAAATGATAGTTTGTTTTAGGGTAAATACAGTAAAATGAACTGAACATGTTTACAATTACAAGGAGAAAAATTTGGAGTTGTAAGTATTTATAAGTCATTATGATAGGATTCCACTGATCCGACCCACTTGAGGTTAAATTGGTCCGTATGTGGAACCTGAACTAAAATGATTAATATCTTCAGTGTAATTTTTGCATTTCACAAATTCATCCCAAAGGCCAGACTGGACCGTTTGGTGGGACGGATCTTGCCCCCGGTCTGCATGTTTGAAACCTCCAAGTTAAGGTGCAGGTCTTTGGAGAAAGAACTGGAATCAAACCCAGGACCTTCTTGCTGTGAAACAACACTGTAGACCAGGGGTGTCAAACTCATTTTAGTTCAGGGGTCATATTCAGCTAAATTTAATCTGAAGTGGGCCGGACCAGAAAAATAATAACATAATAACCTATAAATAATGACAACTCCAAATTTTTGTCTTAGTTTTAGTGTAAAAAAAACATTAAATTATAAAAATACTTACTTTTATAAACTAGCCAAAAAAAACCTGAAAAAACTGAAATTTAAATAAAAAAAAAAAGTAAGAAAATTTAGTGCAATTTTAAAAAATATTATTCCTCAACTTATCATTTCTCCATGTGCATTATGGATCAGATCTACAAAGACACTAAACGCTGAGGAACAGGCAGAAAAACTGTTAAAATTGTGCTTCATTTTCTTTTAGACATTTCAGGTTGTTCATATTTGTTCAGGTTATTCACATTTTATTGTTACAGGATAGTTTGTAAACGTAAAAATTTTCATAATTTAATGTTATTTTTTGCACTAAAACAAAGAAAAAAATTAGATTGTTAATTCTAGATTTTTTTTGGCTTAATTCAAGATTTTTTTTACTTAATTGAAGATTTTTTTTGCTTAATTGAAGATTTTTTTTTACTTAATTGAAGATATTTTTTGGCTTAATTCAAGATTTTTTTTTACTTAATTGAAGATTTTTTTGGGCTTAATTGAAGATTTTTTGGTTTAATTAAAGATTTGTTGCTAAATTTGAGATTTTTTTTGGCTTAATTCAAGAATTTTTTTACTTAATTGAAGATTTTTTTGGCTTAATTCAAGATTTTTTGCTAAATTTGAGATTTTTTTTGGCTTAACTGAATTTTTTTTTTTACTTAATTGAAGATTTTTTTTTGCTTAATTCAACATTTTTTCCTTAATTCAAGCTACTTTTTTTTTTTTTTTGCTTAGTTCAATTCAAGACTCTGGAATTTTTGCACTTTGCAAAAACATCCCAGGGGCCGAACTGGACCCTTTGGCAGGCTGTATTTGGCCCCTGGGCCGCATGTTTGACACCCCTGCTGTAGACCACCATAAAACTCAGATTAGATACTTTTCAAATGCATAAATGTTGTTTCATACTCGATTCGTTTTAGGATTTTACTGCACTTTCAGAGTAAAAGACGAAGCTTGAGTAAAGGGACCTCAGTGCTGGGGTAGACGAGGAGGATGTGAATGAGAGAGACTGATAAGAGGACATTCAAGACACTGAAATGAAAATAGAAACACCAAAACAGGTCTGGAGTAAAAACCGTATGTGCAGACATTTTCTGAACAGTGTGTCGAATTGCAGGTTCAGCAGCAGCAGGTGAAAAGGCAAATGAAACACAGGTGTTGTGTTGTGGACGGAGTGAAGAGCCAAACACAGGCTTATTTTGGAAACGGTGACAGAAACCGGCTTTCATGCCTTTCACCTGTGTACGACTCCCAACAGAAACCAGGGTCAGGTTTGTCACCGCCACTGAACCGGAGCGAAACGCCTCAAAAGAAAAGGCGGCGGATTGAACATCCTGCGTGCAAAGTGCTGCTTCCTTTCGTTACTACACCAGTGCACGGATGTGGATGAGTGAGTCTTCAGCGCTGACAGAGGGTTTAATTAAAGGTGGGGAACGCTCCGATCTGAGGGGCGTCGATGTGTGCGTTGGTTTACGGCTTTCACTTTACACTCAGCAGTAAACAGCACGGTTAGAAAGGATGAAACACCCCGTCGTACTCATATGCTAAAATAAATAAAACGACTGACATAACACGCCAAGAATCTGCCACGTAAAGGCTCCATTTACCCCAAATATGTTTTCTAACGTCGCTTTAATGACAAGAAAACACATATTTTCTCTCATATTTACCACAGTTTTGATATCTGTATGAAAAAAAAGTTCCCTAAAAGGTCTGGATTTGAGAAAGTAATCAGAGTTCTACTCGTCAAAGGCATCTGAAGGTTATTTATGAGGCTGCACGGTGTTAATCAGCTGCATGGATGGGGATTCACTTCACTGATGGTTTAGAAAACACTCAGGACTCTGAAAACAAGAATTAGATTGAAAAAACAGACGGCGCCCTAATATTCTGATGGTGGTATTGTCATGATTAACTCTAAAAGACCCTCATTTACTGATTGCACTCAACATCTATTTGCGTCGTCTGATGTAGCAAAGTCAAGCTGGAAGTAAGATACAGATGTTTCTTAATGACAGTGGCCTTTTTATAGATGAGATATGCTGTAGAACAGGGGTGTCAAACTCATTTTAGTCAGGGGCCACATTCAGCCCAATATGATCTCAAGAGGGCCGGACTAGTAAAATACAAACAGTGAAAACACTAAAATGAAATTATGATAATGTTTACATCTACAAAAATCTGAATATTATGAACAACTGGAAACATCTTAAGAAAAACAAGTGCAATTTTAACAATATTATGCCTCAGATTATTTGTTTATCCTTTACACATGTGCCTTACAACTTACATTACAATTAAAAATGCACAAAACATTTCATAACAGGCAGAATATTGGTAAAATTGCATTTACTTATCTTAAGACATTTCAGATTATTCACATTTTTTGTAAAAGAATAGTTTAATATAAACATTCTCATGTAAATGTACTTTTTTACACTAAAACAAAGAGAAAATTGGCTGTTTTCATTATTTGTAGGTTTAATATGATAGTGTTTTACTGGTCTGACCCACTTGAGATCTAATTGGACTGTATGTAGAATCTGAATTAAAATCATTTAGACATCCTTGATTGTTAATTTCTTCAGTGTAATTTTTGCATTTCACAAATTCATCCAACGGGCCGGATCGGACCCTTTGGCGGGCTGGATTTGGCCCCCGGGCCGCATGTTTGACACCTGTGCTTTAGAAGATATTATGCCAGGGGCGTAGAACTGGGTAGGGACACGTCCTTACCAATATCCAACCACTAGTGTGTAGTCACTATTAATACAATAAAAGACACTATTTAATGCCAAACAGATACACTTATTAAAAGTTATTTTTACTTATTATTTTCATGTATTTCTAAGGAAGAGAACAACTGTTTAAAAAACACAAATAAAGAAAATTTAAAGGGAAAATACAATAAAACCTCAGATTCTAAATGTGATTCTAGACGTGATTTTATCCATATTTTTGGGGAATAAATTACATGTAATAATTGAAAGTAAAAGCCTTTTTTGCTTAGGCAATAACTGTACCATCAGATTTTATGATCATTGTATTTATAATCTGTTCATATGTTATGCATCAACATATTTATGTCAGGTGACAGACAGTAGAGAGGAAGGAAGAGGCAGAGGAGGAGGCAGAGGAGGAGGCAGAGGAGGAGAAGCTGGAGGGTAGGTTGTAAATTCCCAGGTGAGGTTAAATAATGATGGATGTGTTAGTCATGACAATAAAATTGCAGAATGCATTAAATTCTTGTATTGTCTTTAGATATTCAGATATGCATTATAAACATGTCAGATGCTGAATTGTTTTTTCTTACTATGATTGTTTGCTCGTTTGATCAGCTCTACATGATGTGAAATTATGATTGCAAATGTAAACAAGAAAAGCAGTCAGAGAGCACAGAGAGACCTCCGCCAAGACAGATCTGCCCCCCCCCATTTTTGTTTGGTTTTTTTTGTAAGATAACTCAAAAAGTTATGGACGGATTTTCAGGAAATTTTCAGGAAATGTTGATACTGGCACAAGGAAGAAATGATTAAATTTTGGTGGCGATCGGGGGTGGGGGGGCCCCACTGATCGGCCTTGGTGGAGGTCTGCGCTGTCTTTTCTAGAAAAGCACTCTGAGAGCACAGACCTCCGCCAAGGCCGATCAGTGGGGCCCCCCCACCCCCGATCGCCACCAAAATTTAATCATTTCTTCCTTGTGCCAGTATCAACATTTCCTGAAAATTTCATGAAAATCCATCTGTAACTTTTTGAGTTATCTTGCTAACAAACAAACACACACGCACGCAAACACACAAAGCAAAGCGATCACAATACCTCCTGGCGGAGGTAAAAAAACCCATCAACTTTCAGGAGTGCTGCCTTGGAGCACTTTTGTGTCCCCACCAATGTCAAATTCAAACCTACTCCCTTGTATTATGCATCGAAGTGTTGAATGAAGAACAAAAAAGATAAACGGATAATCAATGTCAATGAAAGTAAGGATGAAAAAGTATAAAAGCGCATAAAGATCAAACAATATTAAGACATAGTTAAGTTATTTTTAAACAAATATTACATTTTGATAAGATTTCAAAAAGCTGTAGCTTGGAAGTGGTTTAAGATAAAGTCATACTGTAAATGACAAAAATATTAGGTATGACCCGAAGTTTATGACGGGAGTAAATGTACTCATCTAATTTGCATACTGTGACATCACAGGGCGGCAGCTATATTGGATTGGCACTTTTAGTAAAACTGAACTTTGAATATATTTACATGGAAGGTTTTTTTTGTTTTTTTCTCATCTTATCCTTAAAATAAATGAAGCCAAGCAGAGCAGCCAAATCTGTCCCTATCTATCAAATCTAAAACTAAATAAACTTTACTTAAAGGAGTGATATTTTACTTTTTTTAAAATGGAATTATGCATTTTAAAACATTTCCCTGTGGTCTACATAAACTGTAAATGCTATGCTTGGGTCTGAATTCTTCATTGATTCAACTCCACAGGTCCATCTTCAACCCTATTTCTGAGTAATGACACCAGAAAGGTCAATTTGAGTACTGGCCCTTTAAATGCAAATGAGCCACTTCATGCCCCACCCCCTCCAGGTTGTTGACCGTGCTGCTCTGTCCAGTTCAACCAACAACTGAACATTTTAGGTGATTGGCTCAAAGTTTGGACATATTTTCAGTTTTTACTACAACCGCTGCTGCTGACAAACAATTATGTTGTACTCTGAGAAATGTTTGTTGGAAGTCTTGACCTTATATGTGCAAATGTTGGGACTAGTTGTAGACGCAACAAATCAAGCAGGAATTAAAACAGGTTGGAGAAATCCAAGATAGCTTTGCAGCACCTGAAGGGTTCAAATTCTAACTTTTTGAACTATTAGGGTCCAAATACACAAATAAACGAACCAAAGACTAATTAAAGTGGGTTTAGCAAAATATGACCCCTTTAAATACATAAACTTTATTTACTTACTAAACCAGTTCTGGACCACGCCTTTCAAACTGGATTTTATTCTTCACTTTGAATAGAAACATGCTCTGAAATGGTGTTAGGATTGAAGTTGCACAGGTCCACCATTTATTGGTGAGAGGTGGTAACAATATCTGGTAACTATCTGGAGCTATGGTCTGTTTCATTTAGTTACGCTGCTTGTTTCAATACTGTGACTTTGGTGCTTAAAGGGTTAAAATGAAGTAGGGTATGATCAAGTATCGCTTTATTGGACCTGAAACTGAAAATTTGACAACGATCAAAAAGCATTTCAGTGTATACAGGTCAAATTTATCCAGAAACCATCTCAAACTACAAGGATTTTGATTTAATTTTTGAATTCAGGCTACATCTGTCCCATTGAGGGTGTTTAAATTATGTCAAATCATGTCGAACGTATTAAAAAAATTAACTAGAAAAGCACTCGGAGAGCGCAGACCTCTGCCAAGGCAGATAAGTGCCCCCCCCCCCCCGATCACCACCAAATTTTCATCATTTGTTCTTTGTGCCAGTATCAACATTCCCTGAAATTTTCATCCAAATCAGTCCATAACTTTTTGAGTTATCTTGCACACAGACAGACAGACAGACAGACAGACAGACAGACCGACCAATGCCGGCAAAAACATAACCTCCTTGGCGGAGGTAAAAAAAAAAAAAAAAAAAAAAAAAAAAGCAGTTGTCTGTCAGTACGGAGCGGCAGCACTAGGCCTGGTAATGGTGCACTGCTGGACTCAGGGTATAATTACTGGCTTTCATTGAACTCTGTAGGTGAGCAGCACAAGTGCAGCATCAGTACATCTCCAATCATAAACTTTGGCCTCCACAAGTGGTACATCTGAGTAAGTAATCAATAATTTAGAACAAGTCAACAGTATTCAGACCTTTAGATGCTGTATGTTGTATACATTAGCCACCCTGCACTGAGGGACTTCACCTTTAATTAGATCTGACTCTCAATTTGGACTTTTGAACCTCGGAATAGAAAAAATGGAAACAGACAAATGGAAAACGGCAGTTTCATTGCTGCACTCCACTATGTTTTAGTGCTGACGCATCCAGCTGCTGAACACACAGACCCAGCTCCTCTTTGTTTCTCTCCATCACACCTCCTCTGTAAAAAGACTGAGAACAGCACTGCCTGGACTGTATTAACTCGCTCTGCTTTAATCACAAGTCAATTAGCACCGTGGCCTAATTGACTATCCTCTTAATTGCTCCATCACGCCCCGCCTTAGCGGACCGTCTGCTGCCGACTTATCGTCTCACTTCGAGATTCCTAATGAAAGCTCACGCTTATGCATGGAAATGCCGCTGGTCCGACTCCAGTCACGTCTGGACGGATGCCCCCATGAGGCCTACAGCTAACACAGGCAGGGGCTGAAGAGGCAGCCTGACATTTATGGGATGTAATTGAAGATGGGTATGAACCCCCATGCTCAGACTTAGATGGATATCCGCCAGCAGAGGATCCGCGGTCCTGCTTCATCAGCCTGCAGCAATACGAGACTGGGGAGAGGTGAAGGGGGAGACTGCTGTTGGGGAAGCTGCTGATAAAACGGCAGCTCAAACGCCGGCCTCTCAATCTGTTTTCAGGCTGTGATCCTGTCAGTCTAAATGTCAGGCAGCTCTGACTCACTGCGGGCCTGGCCACTGGTTCCATCGGTCACATCCAGACCACAACGGTTAACTACTTCAAATGACCCTATGAAAACGACCGCTGAAAATACAAGCAACAGTGAACTGAAATAAACCACACAATTATTTGAAGTGCAACATTGTTTGCATACTCCAGTGGTTCCCAACCTTTTTTTGGCTCATGACCCCATTTTAATGTCACAAATTTCTGGCAAACACTGGACATTCAAAACTGAGACATTTTTACCTTCGCTAAGGAGGTTATGTTTTTGCCGGCATTGGTTTGTTTGTTTGTTTGTCTGTCTGTCTGTCCGTGTGCAAGATAACTGAAAAAGTTATGGACGGATTTGGATGAAAATTTCAGGAAATGTTGATACTGGCACAAGGAACAAATGATTAAATTTTAGTGGTGACCGGGGGGGGACTGATCTGCCTTGGCAGAGGTCTGTGCTCTCTGAGAGCTTTTCTAGTTTTTACTAAAATTAATTTGTTTTTGATCATGTAATACTTTACTATACTATGCTGCAAATTAATGTTAATTTTAGTCAACATTTAGTCAATATAATGTATATTATTATGGACGGAAGCAGAAAAGCCAGCCTTTCCAAAAAGTTGTAATTTTCACCGGGACTAAAAAATGTGGGCGGTTTGCCTCTGTCTCCCCGCAACCCCTCCAGCATGTAGATGCTAGAACAGTGGTTCTCAACCTTTTTTGGCTCATGACCCCATTTTAACATCACAAATTTCTGGTGACCCCAGACCTTCAAAACAGAGACTTTTTTTTGTTTGTTTTGCTGAAATTAATTTGTTTTTGATCTTGTAATAGTTTGCTATACTATGCTGCAAATAAATGTTAATTTTAGACGACATTTAGTCTATATAATGTCTATTATTATGGATGGAAGCAGAAAATCCAGGTGTAGACTACTGCACAAAGTGAGAATTTTATTTCCTTGGTCAGGATATGTACAGTCAGTTCAGCTTGTATTTACAAGGCTGACAATTAATACTGAACAAACAAGAACTCAAACTATGAATTATGAAAGAGCTGCAGCATCTGAAACTGACCACAATGAACATTTGAAAGATAAACAGTACCACAGTGCTTCAGTTTCAGCCTCAGTTTTTCATGTCTTTTATGTTTTGGGATTGTCTCTGTCAACCCACCATATATTTTTTATTAGCAAGTTTTTATTTTGATCAATTACTAGAAATTCCAGGCGACCCCATTTGAATTCCAGGAGACCCCACATGGGGTCCTGACCCCAAGGTTGGAAAAACACTGGCATACACCCTGATGTTACTGTAATATTACACTTTTTTTATACATTACATATGGCGCCTTATTGACCAACTTTATTGTTTTAATGTTCATATCTTGAATTATTGTCTTTATTATTATTATTGTTCTTCAGGTTTTTATGCCTGAATTTCATTATATCATTGTCTGACCATTAATATAATGACAGTAAAGCTACTACTACTGAATAAATATCAAACGGAAAGCATTCATGAACACAAAAACTGAACAAAAACACAAAGGGCAATGTAACACAAATTTAAATTAAACACAACTGCAGATAAAATCAATCATTTTTCCAAGTGCAACTGCCCTCCCTCACTTTGACTGCAAACAACTGAACACTGTTCCTATCCTGCCTTAAGCATAAGTTACTTGCTATAGATATTGTTTTGTCTGTTTTGGGCTTTTTATTTACAAGGATAATGACTCTGATGACAGTAATGCACCTTAACATTTGAATTATGAAAAGGAGAAGACGAGAAGATGTTTGTTCAGAGCTACTGTAGAAATATGGACATAGAACACGGCAGACATTATTATTATTATTATTATTATTATTATTATTATTATTATTATTATTATTATTATTATTATTATTATTATAGGTGTAAATGACTCATTCTAAGATAGTGAAAATACAACAGGTGATTATAAACTAAACAAAACAATTAAGAAAATCATATTCAATTTCAGCAGTCATCCTAAATTCTTTTGAATTTAACACAACAGACCTATAAATACACTTTCCTATCTTTCCTATCTGTTCTTCCTTTTTCTACCTGCATTTTAACATAATTACCTGTACTTTCTACTAGTTACATTTTTACATTTGCGTTGAATTACTGATTATTATTGTTGTGCATCTTTATACACCTTCCAATATTACGACCAACTTCAAGTGGGACAATAACACACTGTAAAGACAATAAATCCATCAGTATATCGAATATCTGACAAATGTGACAATGTAAAGATACAACAGAAAAAACAGGAAATGGAGTTTATACTGCAGAGAAAACTGATATATACTGGTTATAGTAGTTTATGGTTTTCATACATTAATGTTCAGTTACCTTTGCACAGAAACTGAGGTTAGAAATGTTCTTCAAAGGCCCATTTTAATTATTATTATTATTATTTTTTTACTTTGAGTACATGGTAGAGTCTGTATGTTTTCACTTTTATCCACTAAAGACATTGAAACAATACATTTGTCATGTTTTACCCACATATTTGTATTTTTACTTAGGTAAAAAATGTACAGCCTGTTATTATTTCTATTCATGGTGTATAGAAAAACAACAACCTGTACAGCATATTTGATGTGATGTATTCTTTCACTCGATGTTTTTGAGTTTAAAAAACAAGACTTTCCACAAAGTATTTGGAAAAACTGAAAATAAGTAAAAACGAAACAATTCACTCCAACTGAAAAAAAATCTTAATTCATGAAACAAAAAGACTAGCCGTATTCTTGTGTCAGATAAATATCAACTAGGATGAAAGGCAGAGAGACAGCTATATAAAAAATATGAGCTGCATACAACCCAGTAAATGTGAAAAACACTGAAGACCACCTGCTGAGCCCCTAACAACATCTCATTTATGGAAAACTACAGCCTACATTCATAAATCACCCTGTGTGATGAAGGAAAACCGATAATTTACCTTGAAAACGAGGAGTGGGGCTGAATTATTCCATTTTACTCTGCAAACAAGCTGGAAAAGACAAAAACAACCCAGAGAAGTTGTTCAATCCATTTGTTTCCTGAATTACAAACATAGCATGTTAAACTAACTGTATGTTGAATCTGTATCAAATACAGTGATCCCTTGCCAATTCGCACTTTAAGTTCCACGGTTTTAGTTATTCGCGGATTTTTTGTAAGTGTTATTTTATATAAAAATGTTAAAAGAGAGAGAGAGAGAGAGAGAGAGAAAATGTAGAAATGTCAGTTCATGCATGCCCATGTACGTGTGTTTGTGTGTGTTGATGCTCGAGACCAAAGAGAGAGAGAGAGAGAGAGAGAGAGAGAGAGAGAGAGAGAGAACTGATTCGTTTCTTGTGCGTATGAGAGGAAAAGAGAGCTGAGAGTAGATTTGCGTGTGTTCGTGTGTACGTATACGATGGATAAGCGTCACGAACGAAGAGAGGAGAGTACATATCAGCTGTTAGTACGTATGCATGTGTGTGTGTTTTGTTTACTTATTCATAAAATATATTTATATGTAATTTCTTTTAAGTAATTTATACATGCAGTACGTATTATCATTTGTATACATGTACATTAAATTTATGCATATATTTTTGTGCATGTACATGTATATGTCCGACTGACATTTTCTTGTGTTATTAATCCTTCTTTTCTTTCAGATGTTTTACAGTACGTACATGTATCTGATCTATATATATGCATGTATACATGTACTAATCATTGTTTTCTTTTATATATATCTCATTTATTTCATAATTATTACATTTGCAGTACTTATATACTATTTATAGATACATACATACATGTACCTAGGTCTAGGATAGGCTCGGGGGGCTCCGGCTCCAGTTCGCGGATTTTCGATTCTCGCGGGGGGCACCGGTCCACATTAACCGCGAAAAATAAGGGATCACTGTACTTCAAAAAAATAAAATAATAAAAAAAATGATAAAAATCAATCCAACCAAAGACTACCTATGATTTGACATGAGCTCTTCTGAAAATGATTTGTGAAGTTGTGGAGGTCTTCACACTATCAACATGATATATATTCTATTGTTCTGCATCTTCAACATCTTCATGTTTAAAATTTGACAGATGTATAAATTACGCATGATTTGAATATTTCAGAAATGGCAATGAAAGCAAAGAAAACACATTCAAAAGCTAGTCTTTGTTTTCATGTTCAGAACCTGCAGATACATTAATTTAAAAAAAAAAAGCTCAAGTCTCCTTCTAGGCTTTGTAAATCATTAAATATTATTTACTGAACATACTTTCTATTACCAATGTCGTGAACTTTGATCTTTACTGAAATAAAAAGCTGCTCCCTCTCTCTCTGTAGTTCTAAAAGACAAAAAGCAGCTGCTACTTTTCATCGGTTTTATTATTGTTCACATTCTTAATAAAAATAGTGATGCATAAAAGTTCAGTCAAGTGTTTTATAAATGTTGAATCTGTCCTCTGACCACGAACAAGCAATATAGATATTTACAGCAGGCATTAACCACTTGAACATCTAAATTAGAAATATGTAGTATTTCTACTGTCAAATACTGAAAAATTATTATTAGTGTTTAGAATAAAAACCTCTGAAGACCTGTCAAAACTGCCAATGTATTGGAATGTAGAAATATGACCACTAGAGGGAGCAGTGAGTCACTGTCAGTAACCTGTGGTGACAAAAACTAAAACCATGGGGCCCTGACCAGATGACACGAGAACCATTAAGAAACAACTTTTAGAGTCAAAGAAAGTGAGAAAGTGACCAAAGCTAGATGCACCGGTGTCATTTTCACCACTGACACAGCTGTAAATGAAAAGAATGGAGTTTGATGATGAAATCCTAGCATTTCTACTACACAGGTTTGATTATGAGGCTTATGAAGGTCTAAAGTTGTGACCTTGATTGGATGATCCCAAAGAATTCTGTAGTGCAGCTTTGGACAACACAGGCTGTACACAAAAATGCAGATTTGTCGTTTTACTGTGGCTGTTTTCTGTCTAAAAACTAAGCTAACAGAGCTATAATGTAAACTATCAGCTGATGTGATGTACTGTATTTGTGTAACTTGTCTGATGAAAGTGTAGTACTCTGTGTAAAAAAATAAAAAAAAAGAAAAAAGAAAAAAAGAAAAAACGGTTGTATTCCGGCAGCTTGGGTGCCAAAATAATACGATAAAATAATGGAAAATAATCATCTCATAAAAATACGGTAATTTTCCATGATTAAAATACAGTTTTTTGCCCTAACTTTACATGAGATTTTGCATATATTTTTGACTTTTTAATGTTTAATAAAGAATATTTTCATGTATTAAAACAATCAAATTACCTATATATATATATATATATATATATATATATAAATAATTTTCAGTGAGACTAACTTGTACAATCCACTGATAAAAAACTTATTTTGACAGTTTATCAGTGCTTATACATGTTATACATTCACAAAAATACATTTATTCAACATTTTTGTTGTGAAACCTCCCATAATTACACAAGATATTTGTCAATTAACACACAAGTCTTGTTAAACTTGCAGAACAAATACTTATTTTACGGTTAATTGTCAGTAATTTTATCTTGTTTTATTTTTTTTTTTACAGCATTAAACTTTAAATGAACAGTTTAATCTCATAAACAGAAAAGAAATATTTGTGAAATTATGATACATTTGCAAATGTATTTTAACTGTATTTTTCTGTGAAAAAAGAAAAACATTTCTTTTAAAAAATTTAAATTTTTTGGTTATTCATAGTTACAGTTTTTTCATGTTATTTTACATTTGACATGTAAAATCACAGTCTGTTTTTGTCATTTCATTGACATTTTCCTGTATCTTGAAAATACAGGAAAAATCTGTAAAATAAACAGAGAAAATTCTGTTAAATTACAGATTTTTTTTTTTTTTACAGTGTAGGAAATTACATATACTTGGTGAATATACTTTTAGTTGCTTGCAAAAAAGCTATTACAAGGAACTGGGGAAAGACAGAACCGCCAACAAAGGACCAATGGACTGCAATTATTGATGGAATATATACAATGGAAAAAATAACTCACAACCTGAGACTAAGAAGCACAAATGGAAATAAAAATAGAATAAATAGACTGATTATAGAAACTGGAATGGCAGAAGGAATGTATAATGTGAATGCAGTGTTGCTACTAGGGATGTAAACAATTAACTGACTATCAATCTCCGCTGAAATCTCACTCCATCATGTCAGTGATGCAAAGTCAGAAATGCTCATTTCTTCTAAACTGCCTCTCTTCATATCCATTTATTTCATTCTCTGCAGAATTCATTTAGTTCTACTCCATAAATGTCATTGTCTGTACTGTATACAACGGTACAATAAATCAGTCATTAAGGAATATGACATGCTTTTTTCATGAAGCATATAAACAATATTTAGCTTTTGTTCTTATAGACCCTATCAAAAGAAAAATTCAGGTTCTCAGGAAAATCGCCGCTTATCAATTAATCGTTAATCGATGGATAAGGTCAGCCAACTAATGATTAATGGATTAATCAATAATTTGCATCCCTAGTTGCTACCCAAGCAAGGTTTGTTTGTTTTTTGTTTTGTTTTTTTGTGACTATGTTTATGAAATTTCAATAAAAACTTAAATGAAAAAAAAATCCAATCAGCTGATGAAGCAGGTAAAAATTATAAGACAGTGATATTTATTTTGATAGTTGTTACAATAAGTGTCTGAGAAAACTTGATACCATAATTAAGATATTTGCATGCAATGAGCTTTATGCTTTGTCACGTACTAGAACACACTTGCAGTTACTAAAACCACCAACAAATCATCACTATGTATCCACAGACTGAATACCTTGTAATATGAACACTACATATAACCCCTATAAAAAAAAAAAACCAGAAGAAACGTACAGTTCTGAGTTAGAAAAACAAAGTCGGTACCTACCAGTGAGTACAACAATGTATGCACATGTTCTTCAAACTCAGAGCGGGTTCACGTTGCACCAACTGAGAATAAGCGAAGTCAAGGGCTGAAATCTTTTACACTCGTCAGAAGTCTTCTAAAGCGCCTGTCGGGTGAAAAGCCTGTTGACCACCTGCATGTCAGTGAACTTTCCAGGTCAAGCTCCGTCTATCCGACAGTTGCACAGTGTGAAGGCAGTGCACCTGCGGGTGGCCGACTGCCCGAGGCTGCAGATCAAGGCTTCGAATGAGGAGAGCAGAGGATTAGATTTGGAAGACCTGAGCCCCTCTGTACAAACCATCAGATAAAAAGATGTGGGGGATGGAGTGGAGGAAAGAGAAGCTTTACACAAATATTTTGACTGCAATGTAAAACTCAGAGAAGGAAGGGCAGAAACATGTTCAATATCACCAACAAAGTCATCATCTAAAATCTGGAATACAAACAGTGACCAGTGGGAATAATACATGAGACTTTGGTTCAAACCAGTACTAATCTGCCATCAACATCTAGAAACACACTGTTACTTACAATTCACCTTAAGTCCTTCCCTTTATCTGCCCTATTTCTTTAGCATGTTTCCTGGAACCTGGTGGTGACTCATCCTTGGATTTTTCTTTTTTTTTTTTAAATAAATCATTCTCTTATTAACAAACCCGGGCTCTGTGTCTCCTTCTATAATGAGTTTCTGTGTGTGCAGCTCACCATCCATACGTAGGGCGTCACCTACAGAGGAGCACGGGGGTACGGGTGAGTCCTGATGTTCTGCCTCCTCCTCACATAGTGTTCACCTGGACTAGCACCAAAATCTGGATGAGACCGATAACACAGCTCCAGTTAACTTTGGTTATTTGATTATTTACACTAACCTTCGTAGAGCGGGCTAGAGGTCAGACATATAATCCAGATGAGGCTGTGCGTGGTTCATCTTTAAGATTTTACCATTAACTTCATTTATTATGATGCTAATATTACACTAATAAACCTAATTAGAATTAAAATGCTGTGTATGACCATCTAAATTAAAAAGACTGAGATAAAGAATTCTTAAAGATAGAATAGAATAGAATAGAATAGAATAGAATAGAATAGAATAGAATAGAATAGAATAGACTTTATCACTGTGCTACTCCAGTCAGTGCAACAAGCCACATATTGCTTATGTAAAAAAATATTTCTGTATTGGGTAAAGCAAAATATGTACTGGATTATAAAGCAATGAGAATTTTATACTGTTCACTTATTATGGCATATTTGAGTATATATATATGTACGAGTAACACAAAGCCATTGTTTTTATCACAGAAAAGAGCAAAAGAATAATGTACAATGTTAATATCAGGGAACACACAAATGAATTGTTTATTAAATCAGGATTGTTTCTGTTTAAAGAGTTAGCTGAATTAAGGACATTGTTGGTTGTGTTTAGAGCGAGAAACAGACTTTTACCTGCAAATTTGCAGAGATTATTTGTTTTAGTTTCACGGGATGAAAAACAGAAGGTGGTTTAATTTTGTAAAGCAAATGCGTATTTCTGTTGTGGGTGTCAGGATGTGGAATTCTTTGGCAATGGAAGAGAAGAGCTGTAGAAATATATTTCAGTTTAAGAGGTTATATAAGTAGAGACTAGAGAAGCTTTATAAAAGCATGTAATGAAATAGTTTCACTTATGGATTTTGGATGTGTTTAATTTTCAT
Organism: Sphaeramia orbicularis; assembly: GCF_902148855.1. Classification (NCBI taxonomy): domain Eukaryota; kingdom Metazoa; phylum Chordata; class Actinopteri; order Kurtiformes; family Apogonidae; genus Sphaeramia; species Sphaeramia orbicularis. The sequence goes on along the minus strand of NC_043974.1, from coordinate 16,895,076 downwards.
TAACTATCATGTAAACTGTTTACTGTAATAGCTGTAACGGCAACTTATCTGATGCAAGCAGATGTTTCAAGAAAGGGGCAGGTATTATAAGTTTTCTTCATCCTGCTCTTTTCCAATCATTTAGATTGGAATAAATAAATAAATGAAATGAAACAATATTAACAAATACCAGTGCTAGAGAAATAAGACTAGAGTGAATATAAAATTACAAAAAATAAGATAAGAAAATAGAATAAAAATTTACAATCAACAAAGTAACATAAGAATAGAGCTTAGTAGAATAAAAAAATAAAACTGGATAAAACAGTAGCAGTATGTACAGTATATCTATGAACAATATTAACAGATAATGGGGGGAAAGAAGATTATTATTATTTATCAGTTACGTAAGTTTAGAAAAGTCTATAAAACCAGTGGAAGGTGTTGGAATGAAATCAGTGTTTCCAAAGCCAAAGATAAAGTCCACAAATGTCTACAATCCAATGATATTCAGTTAATTATCATAAAGAAACCAGAGAATATTCACATTCAACAAGCTGGAATAAAAAAAAAAATAGATTTGATATAGTCGCAGAAAAAATTATTAGACCATCAGAAGTCATCAAAAACAGTGGTTATGCAATCAAGTACTAACTCCTGTGTGTATCATGTGACTAAAACAGACAGAAAAGAAAACATTAAATGCCTAAAAGCACTGTTTTTATCAGTACAATGCCATTGATATTGATGTAAGAACTGAAGTGATTTTGGTTATTATCAAGAAAACATGGAAAATGGATAGATATCAGCTCTGAAATTAAACTCTTATGAGCTATTTTTGTTATCATTATATTTGTCCAAACAAGTGTAGCTTTAGTTGAACCAGGCATTAAAATGAACAAGAAATTGAAGAAAACAAGGGTGGTCTAATACTTTTTTCCACAACTATGATAGACTGCCTGAAGAAAAATGAACAACATAAAATAAAACAATCCAAATTATTGATGATTAATTTAATGGTTGACAAATAACCACTGCAGCGCCACAAAATATTAGCACCTAATTAACATAATCCAATACTTTATCTCAGGTTGGAATAAAACTTTGCAGACATCCTATTGGTCAGCGTGGAGATGTACAGTATTTAATGATAATAATAGCTTTATTTATATAGCACCTTTAAAAACAAAGTTTACATAGCGCTTTGGCAGACAAAGCAGAAGGGCACAACAGCAGGATACAAGATGCAAGTAAAGACACTTAAACAGAGACAACACAATAAAAGAGATATGTACAGCAAACGCAAAAACATGACACTTGGAATAAATGAAGTGAATCGGAGTAAAGAGGGTAAAGATAACATAACATGATGCTGTCAAATCAAAGCAAAAATGAAGGAGTGAGCTAAAACAACCTCATGTATGAGAATATAAATTAATAACCAAACAAGATAAAATTAAAATAAAAAAATAAATAAAAAGGGACAGACATCACATAAAGGCAAGTCTATAAAAATGTGTTTAAAGAAGTGATTTAAAAGATTTCACCGATTCCACAAGCCTTATCTCCTCGGGCATTTGTCATTTCCTTTTTTAAAATATTTTACTTAAATATAGGTGTTTATATATTTCCTGATGGCCCTTACGGAGGTCACTTTCCTACACACACTGATCTACATTTCCAGTGAAATGAAGTTCTTCTATTCAACAAATGGTGCTGGAGTTCAGCACCTGCAGTTTCTTCTTCTCTTTCTCTGTGCACCTTGGAAGTCGGTGAAGTTAAGTTAAAGCCCTACATTTAGATTTACTTCAGATTTGATCCCTCACCATGGGTTGCATCTATTTCCACAGGTTAAAAAAAGGTATACTCTGATTAAATGTTTTGGGGTGTGTAGGTGAACATCTTATCAGACCGCTTTAGTACCTATGTAAACTGCTGGAAAGTTGGAAACGTTGTAAATGGACCTGCAGCCAGTGACTGAAAGAATCTGACCCAGACAAGATAACAAGGTTAACTTTTGGTTCTAGAGTTTAACAGCTTCACATCCACAAAAAAAACTGTGATAAGGGTCCACAGATCTAGATAAGGTAAACTCCTAGGGCATTTGAAACATCAGGGTCTGGGCTAAAATTCATCAGAAACCTTTAGATAAACGTCTAAACAGAGTGAAAACCAATAAAAAAGTTCCTGATTATGTTTTACATTGTACATTCTTGCGACACCTACTATCAGTCAGTCCAAAATGAGCACCATTTTTGTGCTTTTTCCTTTTTTTTTTAACCAGTGCAACATACATAGACTACAATGATACAGCTTTTTCTGGGATGGTGGACTATAAATTGCTTTAACCCATAAAGGCCCAGTGCTACATTTGTATCAGTTCCCACATGAATTTTCTCTATATCTAACCTTTCTTAAGTGATTTATCACCATTTATTATACTATTATCTTCTGTACTTTGTATTTTATCAGTATAAATCAGGTATTTTCCTATATCTAATTTACTGATCATGAAGATGTTCATAAAAGCTCAGATTAAAGTTGGGGGCATTATATCAAAAACAGAGAAAACTGAAGAAAAAGTGACTTTTTCAGTAAAATCTATCATTAACTGAAAACAAAACAAGCATTTCCATCCGCTGTCATTGATCCAATTCCATGGGTTTTACTGGTGCATCAATGTTGTAGAAGATGACGGTGTTTCCATGTTCACTACAGAGCCTCTGAACATCCAAATGGGCCATATCTGATGACCATGAAAAGATGACAAACTGCATTTTGCACCAATTATTTACATGTATTGATGGGATTAGTGAATCAACAGATATTAACAGTTTAGATCAGTAAATGTTTTTGGTTGGTGATGGATGTTTGGGTCTTTATGGGTTAAAATGTCAAAATTGAAGGAAAGACGGGCCTGGATTTGATTTACCATATACTCTTGAATGTCTCAGACCAAAATGATCATCATGTAGTATATCTACGACCTTTACTACTGGACTTACATGATGGAAACCCTTCATAATTTACAGTATAATACAGTGGAAATTCAACAAATGAGACCTGGATGTAAAGGATTGAAGTAACGGAGTAAACTGTTACATAAAGTCAACAACACATAAGATGTCCACGTATTCCCCTGACTTAACTATACATTTGTGGTTCCAACCTTTTTTGGTCCGTGACCCCATTTTAACATCACAAATTTCTGGTGATCCCAGACATTCAGAACAGAGACTTTTTCTTTTGTTAAAACATATTTGTTTTTGATCATGTAATAGTTTGCTATACTGTGTTGGAAATTAACGTTAATTTTAGACTACATTTAGTCTATATAATGCAGGGGTGTCCAATCCTGGTCCTCGAGGGCCGGTCTCCTGCATGTTTTAGATATTTCCCCCTTCCAGCACACCTGACAGTCGTTATCAGGCTTCTGCAGAGCTTGATGACAGGCTTATTTGAATCAGGTGTGTTGGAAGAGGGATACATTGAAAACATGCACGATACCGACCCTCGAGGACCAGGATTGGACACCCCTGATATAATGTATATTATTATGGACGGAGGCAGAAAACCAAGGTGTAGATTACTGCACAAAGTGAGAATTTTATTTTCCTTGGTCAGGATATGTACAGTCAGTCCAGCTTGGATTTACAAGGCTGTGAATTAATACTGAACAAACAATAACTCAAACTATGAATTATGAAAGAGCTGCAGCATCTGAAACTGACCACAATGAACATTTGACAGATAAACAGTACCACAGTGCTTCAGTTTCAGCTTCACAGTTTGTCATGTCTTTTATGGATTGTGATTGCCTCTATCAACTCAATATTTTTTTATTAGTACGTTTTTTTTTTTTTTTTTATCAATTACTAAAAATTTCAGGCAACCCACGTGGGATCCTGACCCCAAGGTTGAAAAACGCTGCTATACAGAGTGTCCATCAAGTCTCTACAATTACCAGATTTTTTACAAAAGCAAAAGAAGAGACAAATCTGTGGAAATCATTACAAAACTAGAAAAGCATTCGGAGAGCGCAGACCTCCACCAAGGCCGATCAGTCCTTCGCTGTTACACTTAGCAGAGGTTATGAAAAGTAGATATTGAAGGTGTTTGCCTCACCTCTATATACACATCTATATGGGCACTATTATTTGCATGAAGCACATCCAGACAGTACTGGATTTCTTGCCATGTTGGCTGTAGCATAGCTTCATCAATGGTGTCAATGACATCAGTGTTTAACATAACCCCTATGAAAGAAACCCAGGGCAGTGATATCTGGTGAATGAGGTGGCAAGGTAATTGGACCATCCCTTCCAATCCACTGGTCTGGAAATGTTTGATTTAAGAACCCACCAACATGCAGACCCAATGTGGCGGTGCACTATCTACCCTGAAAATGATGGTTGGTTGAAGGTCATCCAGTTGTGGAGACACATATTCAGCCTAAAGGTCAAAGTAAACATTTGCAGTAATTGAAGAAAAATGGACCAGTGATTCAATTGTACATGATCCCACAATGTGATTAAAAACTTTGATAACCACTGGGTTCATAGAACAAATCTGATTAACACACCTCATCGAATGCTTCTGTGTTTTTAACCCTTCTCTGATCGGTCTTCTTTCCACTTACTGAAGATACACACAACATACCACAACCCTGGACTGTACAAATGTCCACGCCAAGTAAGTAGATGTGTCGTTTCTGTCCACAGTAATACGTGTCTATTTTAAAAGTGTAACTTGGCATCCACACCTCTCAACAACATAAATTTCCAGAAACACTGCTGACCTTGTTTTGGTTTGTAAACTCAAAACTGTGTTGTAATGTGGACGGACAAGATAAATTGTACACATCTATATTCACCTTCCCTGATTCTTGCTAACCCTGTCTGGCCATGTGACCATTTCTGGAATAAAACAAGGTGCCGCCCTTGACTACCAGCCATAAATTCAACATGGATACTGCATTAAAAATGATTCTGTCCTTGTTATGTCATTTGTGCACTTAAATTTGTCTTTTTGTCACTGTCACAAATCACAGTATCATTATTTTCTCCCCTCTTCACATGGTTGGAATTGGCTTAAATGTTAATCTGGACAGAGAATGGTTGAAAATGAGAAGCAACGCTAGTTCAGTTCAGAAGCTCCTGTAACTCTCACTGGTATATTATGATCAAATGCTGGCAATATCACAAACAACTTTTACTCTTTTCAACTTCAGTTTTATTGGCTGAAGACGCTAAAAATATATTAAACTCATTTTATCCCAAAGGTGAATACAGACTAATTTCCTCAGCTCACATCGTCCAGACCAAATTTGCATTCATTTTCATTTGTGCATTGACTTTTAATGCACTTACACACATCTAAAGAGATTTAAAACAGTTGTGTGAGCTACATGCTGAACATCTACACACAGGTGTGTTATTTTTTTTTTTTCATCTTTTGATTATAAATGCATAAAGAAAACAGCAGAAAAAGAACAAACTTAAGACTGTACAGACAGTCGGAGGCTGACAAGGCTTTGAATGAAGCTGATTCATAGAGTAAAGTAACTGGGTGAGCTGTTTCACATTGATCTGTAGTAAAAGTGTCTTGCTCTGAAGTTCTGCATTCAGAGGTTCACTACAGTCAAACCTACTGATCCTGCTGTTCACTGGTGAAGGTACAGCTTTAGAGACTGAGTGTAAAATAATTATAAACACAAATATCTCCACTTGCATGAGAGAGTGTAAATTTATGCAATGATTGTATTTGTGTTTAATGACCATCAATACACACCGATAGTCAACTTGCCTTCCTTTTTTTTTATCATCCTTTTTATAATAAAAGTTTTCTGGCATTTCACTGAATCTTACATCATCTTCTTGTTTTATTCTTTTTTCAATTTTGTATTTTAACTTTTTCACTCCTCCATGTTGAGAGGAGCCAGTTGAGGTGGTTCAGGATCTAGTGAGGATGCCTCCTGGACACCTCCCTGGGGAGGTGTTTCAGGCATGTCCATCCGGGAGGAGACCTCAGGGCCGACCCAGGACATGCTGGAGGGATTATATCTCTCAGCTGGCCTGGGAATGTCTCGGGATTCCCTTGGAAGAGCTGGTGGAAGTGGCTGGGGAGAGAGCTGTCTAGGCTTCTTTGCTGAGGCTGCTGCCCCTGCAACCCGGATAAGCGGATGAAAATGAGTACGAGTACTTTTTATGTATCCAGCAGAGAGATTTTTTTTAGTGCTTAAAGGGTACCTGTAGTGAATTTTAATAACTAACGATTTCAAAAGATCAAGTATGATATTATCAGTTCCATCCGGTAGCATACGTTATAGTCCATTGTCAAGTATACACAAGTACTAAGTCACTGCTCCGTCAGTCAGACATGGTCAGAGACATGTTGCCTCCTTTACAGGCTGTTCCAGCACCGGTAGTGACACAGACTCATTGATTTTTCCGATTACCTGGGCTACAATTGACTGGTCATTGACCCCGTACAGTAGACACCAGTCTAATGCAGTGTTTCCACTATGTAGAACTGCATGTTGCTTCCGTGACATCTGCTCAGAGAGTTGCTGATAAACTCACTTTTGCGTGTTGCCCCATCAAGTTCATGCTAAATCTTTACATCAGCCACCAAGGGCAAATGTCTGAACCTCCTTGACCAACCACGGTGTCGTTTTGCAGGCGCCACCATGGATGTATTTAGCCTACCAGTACATTAACTGTAACCTTCAGAATCTGTTTTTTTTAAATGGCATGTCGCGCATTGATGATGTAATGATGCAGAGACCAATCAGAATCTCTGACCAATCAGTGGTCTACAGTGTTTACACGTCACATTTTAGAATCTCTTCACCAATTTTGGACCCTCGGTTGAGCAAGTACTGAAAAAGTAGTACCAGGTACTGGATTCCAGGTTCTTTTACGTAATGGAAACGCAAAAAGGCACAGTCCAGTCGAGACCATGTAGTACATGTAGAAACACGGCATAATATGACACATTATCAGCCTGTGCTGGGTTATGTCTCTTGGACAACATCGGCGTGCAAAGTTTATGACTGCACAAACAAGCGCAAACCCATACTTTCCACTCAACATCGCTCACTGACTGCTGTTTGTTTACTTGCACTCATCACCCAAGTTCAACGATGGTACATCATTTATGCCCCCGTGAATAAATCATGTGATAAAATGCTCCAGTGTGGGGCATTTATGGTGATTTTTAACTGAATTTGCACCTCTCTTGCTTACAAGTAAAACACAAAACGCAAGTAATGTCATAAGCATGACCAGTACAGGTACACTTTAAATGTGCTGAAGGTTTTAATCTGAGTAAAGAATTTAACTTCCCTTTAAACAAAACCTGTTTGAGAGTAGTTGGATTTTTAGATAAGAACTTGCTTGTTAAATATTCAATATTTTTAGTTTTCATTTAGATTCAATATAAATGAATTTAAACATTTTATCACTTCAAGTGTGCAACCCACTTAGATAAATTTTCTCTTTAAGTTTTAATCTGACCATGTTGTGAAATGTCTGTACCTAAAATGGCGGCTGTATTCACTGCAGGCTGACCAGGAAGCCTATCAGCCAATCAGGGCGAGAGGCCTGTTACCCATATGAGGCCAAGATCAATTCAGTCTTGCACTACCAACAGCCCCCCCACACCCACCCTCTCACCCCCAATCAGTTATGCCAAAAACAGTTAATGAAATTTAAGTTCCAAACCTGCATGTGCATGGTACTTTTCTCAGTTCAGTAACAGAACTCTCCAGCCTTAACCCTTGAAGGACTGATCATTCACTGTGTGTCCACACTCACGAGTATCACAGCTATGAGGTAAATCCTAGTTGGGATAGTTTTGGGATGTGGTGTTTAAATGACATGCTGCGAAATCTGGATCCTCATATCCTGTTGACATAATTAATGCTAATATCCTGGTTACTCATTACTGCTGCTGTTTTACCTGAATGCTTACACATAACATTTAAATTCATTTTAATTTCAGTAGCTGCTGCCAAACTTTAAAACTACTGTAGTTCTAGAAAATGAGGCCAATTGGTTTATATCAGACTTAGCTCTATTAAATCCCAGCTTCATTTCGTGGATTTATCTTACTGTATTTATCTACTGCTATAATGGGAGACCAGATCAGTGGGTAAACATCCTCCAGGTGTCCAGGGATCAATAGAAACTAGCTGGGGCTTTCAGTATCCAAGTGGGAAATGATGTGTTGATGCAGCATAATTAATGACCACTTTCTTTCTGTAACTTGTCATCATAGCCAGATCTTTTTGGTGGGGACTGAAGTATAGAAAATTAAAACACAAAGCAGGGTTCACTTACAAAAGAACACTGTGGTGCCTCCAAGATGTAAGCTACAGCGCTCTGGAACAGTAACTGAAGGTGAATGACATCTGACTACGGTAGCAACCAGATGAAGGACAGTGAAACTACCTTTATTTTTCCCCGAGGACCCCAGGCCCACAAGCATAGTCCATCGATCTGAGAGTGCTACAGGCGGCAGATTAATGGACTTGCAGTCACCGAGGGGAAACTCAGTTCTGACACATCTGAGGGCAGCCATTCTTATGTCTCATGTTCCTTTCTCTTCAAGATAAATCCATTCATCACCTCCTTCATGAAATGTTTATTGTGTCAATGCAATAGAGTGAATAACAAGAAACTTCCAGAAAAGCATAAAAGAAAAAAGTCATATTTGCTTCATAATCTACTTAGATGATTGAAGAACCTTACTTTAATCAAGCTATTGGATATAGCTACCTGGACATTTCCACTCAGCATTTACAAACTACAGCTCTGGAAAAAATTAAGAGACCACCAGAATTTCCTCTGAAATCAGCATGTGTGCATGTATGACAGCCATCCCATTCCTGTGTCTGTTGAATTCCAACACAAACACAGCTTATTCTACTGAATAAACACCTGATCCATGTCTTATTTAAGAAGGAGAAGTATAAAAAACACTACTGTGTCCATCACTATCTTCTTACGATAGGCAAAAACAGTACTATTAGTACCACAAAAGTAACTGTAATCCAAAAATAACTATTGAAAACTACTGGACTTCTGCTCTGATAATGTTCCCAAACTCTGAGGACTGGTTTTTCTATCAGGACAATGCTCCTGGCCTCAGCTAGGTCAATAAAGGTGTGGATGACGGACCACCAGATGAAGACCCTGTCATTGCCAGCCCAATCTCCAGACCTGAACCCACTTTGAAAACTTCTGGAGGAACATGGATGGTCATAAGCCATTGAACATTACTGAGCTTCTTGAATTTGTCTGCCAGGAAAAAATAAAAAATAAAGTCATCCAACAGCAATGGAGGAGAGCCAAGACACGTGAAAGCTGTCATTGAAAATCAGGGTTACTCCACCAAATACTGAGTTCTGAACTTTTCCCAAGTTACAACATTAGTTTTGTGTTCTTTACAAATTAATATGAAATGGTTTTCTTTGCATTATTTGAGGTCTGAAAATACTGCATCTTTTTGTTATTTTGACCATGTTGTGTTCTGCAAATACATGCTCTAAATAATATTTTTATTTGGAATTTGGGAGAAATGTTGTCGGTAGTTTAGAGAATAAAACAAAAATCTTCATTTTACTCAAACACATACCTATAAATAGTCAAATCAGAGAAAGTAATCATTTTGCAGTAATCTCTTATTTTTTTCCAGAGCTGTATGTCTCTACCCATCTTCAATATTCCACCCAAAGCTGGTATGCATGCACAGGAGTTGTTGGTGCATAATAAGCCATGAGGTAAACATTTTACTTCCATGTCCTGGAAAAGGTCAAGACAATTTCGCATATTCAACACTGTCGATTAAGTGGTAAATTCAGTGAACACTCTTGCTCGAACGTGTAGAGCCTACTGTAGAAACGGATTAAAGAACAAGAAGCCAAAGGTACACAAAGTTAAACCTGACGGCATGTTTTTGGATCTTCAGCAGTGGTATTTATACAGTATTTTCAGATTTACTGGAGGAGTCATTACTGGACTGGTGGTGGGAACTTCAGAGGAAATTAGGTTAAAGCACTGGAGGAATTCATCTAAATACAATTATAAATGTTTGCTGGTGACAGATTTTATTCTTATTTCATTTCACTGCACTTACTTGTTATCTTAGCAGTTCAGTGATTGATATTTCAATTCTTCATGTGCAGAAATACAGTCATGTAAAAAAAAAAGTGGTGGTTTTTAACAGCAGGATGCAACAAAGAAAAAGTCATCTACATCTACCAGGTTGTACAATTATTTAGATCGAACCTCAAGTGTAAACCAACACACAACAGATTACACCATGTCATTATTTATTCAACAGCCTTTCATAGAGTCCTGCATGGGTCCACTTTTCCAAACTTTCCTGAGTACCTTAACCCGACCCACTATGTGCATTTTTTTTCATGTCCAATCCACACCCACCCGTACCCGGGTACATTAGACCCGCAACCCAAGCCGACCCGTCATTAAACACATTGCCTAAACAGTAACTCACTTTTAAGGGCTTTATTTTCGGCTAAAATGCACGCTACCAATAAATCTCTAATATGTGCTGCTCAATGGCGTCTGTGGTCAGATGTAAACAGAGGTGAGGCTCATTTCACAATAAAACCAACCGGCTGTGGATCAACCATGGTCAATTGGATGATCATCATCATCAACTGTCCTGCAAATTATTTTCATCCACAAATCTTTTTTTCCCTTCTTTGCCTACTCCCAACCCCGCAGTGTTTAATTTTACCCATACCCACAAAAATTCTTCTTACTTTTTCTTTTTAATCCATCCCCGCATGTTTTTGCAGGTTACCCATTGGGTACTTGACCTGTGCAGGTGACCGGCGATAAACTCCTAAGAATTAATAATGAAAAGGTTTTTCATTTTGGGGATTTAGTGGCCACTGTAATTGAGGATGAGGTGAGGGTTTATCATCAGGTGGGTGCAATGTGCAAATTCACAGCTAGATTTCACTGAATATCACACACTGAACCTTAAATTAGGACAATGCATGCTCGAATTGTTATTGAAGTGTTACATCCTGCTGCTTTAAGTGGCATTGCTTCATCCAGATTCACTCTTTTTTTAATACCTTCATCCTGAATTTCCTGTAACTGCTAAAATTCTTCTTGAATTTATGTTTTCTGAGTTAGCTGAAGTGGGGGTACAATCTACCATGTCTGGAAAAAGTCTTAAATTTATCCAAAACCTAATAAAGATATTCAAGAACTAAGCAGGTTTGTACAAAACATACATTTATCTGACTGTAACTTAGATCTCAGCTGTGTCTTCTATCTTTTGTAAATAAATGAGCTTCCGTTACAACTGCAAGTTCACCCGACATAATAACAGCAGAGAGTAAGCATCTTACCTGCTCTCCACCTGGAGTCCATGTGTGAGCAGATGGCCTGGAGGTTAACGTGCTGTCCAGGCCACGGACTGCTGGGGGGCAAAGGGTTAGAATCTGTCAAGAACAGAACAGACAGAGAGGAAAAGGACAGTCAAACATACTGAAAACACTCTTTCACTGCATGAACAAGTGTAACTGAGGCTGTACAAAACCTACACTGTCTGAGGAAAGGTCAGCATCTAGCAGCAGGGAGGTCTCGGTGAGGAGGAGGAGGAGGAGGAGGAGGAGGAGGAGGAGGAGGAGGAGGAGGAGGAGGAGGGCGGCCCACAGGAGATGGAAAGGGAGGTTGACCTACTCGTCCATGGTAGTACTGGCCAAATCCAGCACCGTGCATGGCTCGCTGCCTGTGGAAGTGGAGCACCCGTGGGTCCCAAGTAGGTAAAGGGAAGCCTATAAGACACAGACGCCAAGGGATTCAAAGTCTTTCATTAGAAAACCAATAATATGATGGGTTTGGCAGGAGTTATAGAGTTACTGTGGAATATACAGGTTAAAATAAGATTTAACAGCAGTGGGCAGAAATGTTATTCACCATACATCAAAGTTAAAAGGCAGGGATAAAACACAAGAGGAGGGCATGGATTGACAGATGTGATTGAAAGCTCCTTCAGCTATTGCTCTGCTCAGCTCCTGACTCAGACATTTGGGGATTCTGTTTATAGAAGAAGTAACCTTCCCCAAAGAAATTACTGTTTGTGGTTGAGGAGGTACACTAACAAGACCATCTAGGAATGCTGTCATTGGTGTGTGTAAGTGTGTAAAGTTAAGGACTGGGATTTAGAGACATCCATCTACAGAAATGGAGAATAATATTTACAATTATGATTTCATAAGTAGATAATCTCCCCAGTGTGTGGAAATGACCTTCAGAAACCTTGCCAGCCAAAAAAAAAGGATCCACCTAGATTAAACTCAACAAATACTTCAGATCCTTTCATTGGATTATTACCATGATTAATAGGTTTCAGCGGCAACAAGTATTTAACCTTAACTGATGCAGTGAGGAGCTTCTCATTTATTAACCAAGTCAGACATATCCTGTGGTCACAGGGAAGATGCGACTCTGCTTCAGAAGGATCAAATTATTTGTCTGCAACTAAGAGGGTTACTGAAACTACTTATTTGGATTAAAACTGTCCAGGTTTATTAAAACTTGTACTTAGCCTCAAGGAAACAATTTATCAATGAACCTAATTGAAAAAAAAAAAGGCTTTCATTGACAATAGACTCAATGGAAAACAGTCATGTGGTCTGATGAGTCCAGATAGACCCTGCTCCAGATGATTAGGGGGTGAAGTGATTGCCCATCATGCCTAGTGCCAACAGTACAAGCCTGAGGGGGCAGTGTTATGATCTGGGGTTGATTCATTTGGTGAGGTCTAGGTTCAATAACTGTATGTGTCATAAAATGAGGTCCAGCTAAACCAGAATGTACGGAATGACTAGGTCTGAACATATGTGTGTGCGTGTGTGTGTGTGGGGGGGTGGGGGGTGTTTCCTGATGGTACAGGGATATTTCACAATGCCGGGTGCGTTTACCTCTGTTCGGGACATTTCTGTAATAACAATTGGTTATTGAACATTGTGTCTTTGTACACTGTGTGTCTGCAGAACCAAATAAAAACTGACTCTGGTCCATTCTGCTCTTCTCAGTTCATGCACTTCTCTTAGTCTGTGTAGTTCAGTCTGAGACAAAACTGAACTCTGAACAGTTCCGTTCAAGTGATAAATATGAGTTTACCTACGACTACCCTACTATCTTCTTCATTATTAAATCAAACTTTTTAAAATTTTAGGAGTTACTCTAAGGGATTGAGGCTGCAAATGAATCACAAGATGCCACTGAAATTTTATATTTTTTACCTTTAACACCAAACTTGTCTCATTTTTTAACAAACAGTTTGAAAAGATTGATTCATTATGTTGGTAAATGCTCTTACCATCTGCAGGCTGATAATATAATGCTGATATTTTATTATACAATTAACATATTTAAGTGCTTCAGTAATGATATTGTGATGTGGTAGCAGTTCAAACATATTCATTATTACTTGCATACCTTGGTTGATTATAATGAAAACTGATTAACTCTGTTTTATCTGTTAAATCAAGCAAGAGTGTCTGCCTTCACAACACTAGCAAAGTTTTAATTCTAATGTGTAGTTAGAGTAGCCTGTCAATCATAGTCTTTATATCATAACCACAACAATACTGAGTAACCACAATACTGAGTAACCACAGTCTACAGAGTCTGCCCGGTTTTGTCATTATCAACAACCAATTCCATTCCTTGCCCTTTCTGGTTTATTGCATTTTCACTTTCCACCTTATTAACTGAGATTCATGACTTAATTATCTCTTTCCCACATCTGATTACACTGGTCTACAAGTAAAATGCTTCCAGAATAAAAGTTGTTAAACATAACCAAATTGGCAAATGGCAGTTGAGTTGGATAGACATATCACCATTCAATCATTTCGATGGGCCAGTTAAAATGATTGGATGGTGTTTTGTCAGTCCTGTCCATTCTACAGGTGACTAAATTTTTTTATTTTTGTGTTAGAACATTTCATTAAATGGTTGCAATCGGTGTGTAAAGGGGATTTTAAGCAATATAGTAAAAAAAAAAAAAAAAAAATGCTCCAGGAAAACATCTCCTACCCCACCTTTACTGTCTGAAGCAGATATTTTCTAAGAAATTGTAGAGCGGTGTTATCTTGTGCCCACACAATAATATTTTTCTCACTAGTATCACCAGGGAAGTTCCATCAGGCTCCAGTCCAAGGGGATATCAGCACTCAGAGAAAATTATCCAAATTCCAGATTACCGATTCCAGTAATAAATCAGGTATAATCATTCAGAATATTTAATGACACTGAGCTGCCTTTTGGTGCCCGTTAATAGCAGCTGTCAATTACATACATGGAATGTTCAGCAGTTTTTTTCGACTACCCAAATTATTAACAATTACACTGATCATTTCCTACTATAAATGTTTTATCACAGCTCAAAGTGTTGGGAAAAAACAACTATATTTAAGAATTCCTTTAGGATCATATTTGAGAAGAAAACATATTTCACCTACAGTAAGATATATACGTTGGTGATAAAGCTCTGTTCCCCAATTGTACATGAAAATCCTAAAGAGAAACCAGCAGTAAAGTCTCCTATCAGGACCAGAGCAGACATGACATTGAGCCCATTGACCATAAAAATCAGATAACCGGGAGTAATCCGATAATTGCTGTAATCAGATGCGACACGTTTACATGCCCTTCAGAAATGCAATAATCGAAAAACCCTGGTTTACATGTTTCAGTCCATTATTTAATTTTTTTCAGAGTACATACGTATGTAATGACATAAGACGTACACTTCCTGTCATTTTCGACACAAATCCGGTCTTGTTTTGTTGACCATGGCAACGCCTACGGTATAAGTATTAGCTGTCCTGATATGGAGCTAATAAGACTACAAAATAGGTTATTTGTTGCTGCTATCCTTCATTTCATTTCATTGTTTGTTTACCTTTTTCCTTAGGCTCACAGTATCGCTGCGTAACTTTCATCTATCTATCTATCTAACTTTTTTTATGAAACATGCGCAGATGCAAAAAAAAATAAAAAATTTAAAAATTTAAAAAAATCAGATTAACCTATATACATGCGGGAAGACATCAAAGTATTGGGGAGAAATCTAGGTGTGTCAATCCGATTTCTCATAATCAGATTACTGCCGTTATCAGATAAAGCCTATCAGATTATCCTGTTTACATGATCACTGGAATAATCTGATAACTCCAGAAATTGGATAATGATCGGCGTATCGGTGTGCAAGTAAACAGGTTCGATGACATGACATTGATCAAGTCACACACAGCATGAAAAGGAGGAGTTTGGCAGGTTGGACAATGGTTAGCACAAGAAGCAGCAAGTGCAGTCAGACTAAAGCAGCAAAAAAGTGTTTTCTGATCAATCACACTTTATATACATTATACATACTTATTTATATAGCATAGAGTACAATAATACTGCCTCCCACTCCACAATATGCCACAAAAATTTGGTAGACTGAACACAATACCTTCCTCACCCTGACCTATGGTAGATCAGATACTCATAAATCCACACAATTCAAACACACTGTACGTGTACAAATTCAAAAGTTCTTGAGTTTACCTATTTAAATGTCAATGTTTTCTACTGCTGTCAGTTCATGAAGCAGTTCAATAGATATAGACCTTGATAATAAATGGATGTCTCAGTGTAGGTTTTTGTTCTGCTGGGAAAAGAATAAGGCAGATAAATACTAAGAACCAAGACTGTTTAGAATTTCATAAACCAATTAAAAAAATCTTAAAGTCAGGTCAGAAAGTAGACAAGTAGCCAGTGAAAAGATTTCTAAATTATTCATTATAAATATAATGAGTTTGGAAATGTAGATGAGTTATTTTCTTCCACGACTGATGCAGATTTAGAGACTAGATGGAGAATGGATGATATATAATGTCAGTATCAAATACATTTCCAGATGGACCCCTGGACAGATTGCAGATACACAGATATTAGAGTTAAATATGACACCAAAATTCAGCAGAATTTACAAACTTGTGATACAGGATTATGGAGATGTTTTGTACATGAACACATCTGCTTAATGCCTTTCAATGGCTGACACCGTTAACCATGCTTCTCATTATTAATTCACAGCTAATACTATTACTTATTCCCATTACTAATAGTTCATTTCTAATTGTAAAATGTCGATATGCCACTGTGACTTATACTCTCAGGTAGAATGGCCTGCTCTGGCCACCAGAAGGATCAGCCATTGGTACATGTTTATATATGAGGCAATACTTGGACTCCTGCCTCTCTACATCTGCACATTTCAATTGTGAAGAGAAATTCTGATATTTATTCTCTCCGTACAAATGATCATGTGTTGCTTTCTGTTCCATTCGCCCGTACAGAACTGGGTCAAGGGGCTTTTGTTTACTCTGCACCTTATGCATGGAATCACCTGCAGAAAGACTAGAAATTGAGTTAATTTCATTTATCGCTTTTAAAGGGGTGATATTTTGCTTTTTTTTTTTTTAAAAGCAATTATGCACTTTAAAACACTTCCCTGTGGTCTATATAAACTGTAAATGCTATGCTTGGGTCTGAATTCTTCATTAATTCAACTCCACAGGTCCATCTTCAACCCTATTTCTGAGTAATGACACCAGAAAGGTCGTTTTGAGCGCTGGCCCTTTTTCAGTATGGACTACAACCGCTGATGTTGACAAACAATTATGGTGTACTCTGGGAAATGTTTGTCAGAAGTCTGGACCTTATTTACGGAAATGTCGTGACGTACAGGGTGGGGAAGCAAAATTTACAATATTTTGAGGCAGGGATTGAAAGACAGTGTATGACCAATTAGTTTATTGAAAGTCATGAGAATTTATTTACCACAAGAAAATTTACATAATAGAAAATGTTTTTATTCTATGTGTCCTCCTTCTTTCTCAATAACTGCCTTCACACGCTTCCTGAAACTTGCGCAAGTGTTCCTCAAATATTCGGGTGACAACTTCTCCCATTCTTCTTTAATAGTATCTTCCAGACTTTCTCGTAATAGTTTTGCTCATAGTCATTCTCTTCTTTACATTATAAACAGTCTTTATGGACACTCCAACTATTTTTGAAATCTCCTTTGGTGTGACGAGTGCATTCAGCAAATCACACACTATTTGACGTTTGCTTTCCTGATTACTCATATGGGCAAAAGTTTCTGAAAAGGTATGGATAATAGTGTTAGGTATGATTATGACATCAATATATGTTTGGTTTCAAAACAATTGACATAGTGCCTGCTGAGAAAAAACAACTAAATGCTCATTGTAAATTTTGCTTCCCCACCCTGTAACTAGTTATAGATGCAACAAATTAAGCAGGAATTAAAACGGGTTGTAGAAATCCATTAGATTTTTGCCAAAATTAATTTAAAGATAGCTTTGCAGCACCTGGAGGGTTCAAATTCAAACTTTTTGAACTATTAGGGTCCAAATACACAAATACATGTACCAAAGACTAATAAAAGTGGATTTAGCAAAATATGACCCCTATAAGTCTAAACAGAGTTCCTGAGGCAGACTCCATAACTTGCGCTGATTTTTCAAAATCCGCTCACAAATGTTATTTGTACCAGCTACTGTCAAATATGAACCTCAGCAGTGATGGCATGTTGCAAGAGGCTTTGCTTATGCAGCTCAACAATCCAACCACGTTCAAAGAGAGAAAACTTTTTTGCCTTTGCCATCAGGAGGTCATGACAGTGTGAATACCTGACAGAAAATTCTACTGAATCCACATTTTTGCGCAGGTTTTGGCTTTTAAAGGCTGTGGTCTTAAACTTTTGATCGGCCTACTTTTGAAAAGCCTATTTCAGTTTAATTGTTTTCAATAAATTGCTTACTCAAATTTTACTATTTTTCTACTTAGAACCTTATTAAGATCCAACAGTGGAAAAAATGTAAATTCTTGCAATTTTTCAACTGGTCTTAAAATTTTGATCAGGAGCGTATTTGTGTTTTAATGGTGTAATCTTGTAACTGTTTTTTATTTACTGCTACCTAACTTGGCCAGGACTCCCTTGAAAAAAATGTTCTTAATTTCAATGGGATTTTTTCCTGGTTAAATACAGGGTAATAATAATCAGCCAGGTAAAAAAAACATGTCTTTCCTTAAGAATGATGAACACAACCAAGATGAAGTAGAATTTACAGATCAGTGACAGAGTTAAGCCAAAAACATGTCAGAGGTTCCAGAAATACTACAAAGATGGGACCAAAATTGGGCAGAATTTACAAATTGATGATAGACTTAAAAAAAAAAAAAAAAAAAACTTTAAAGTTTTTAGATTGATGACACACTCCAGTTAAAAATTTGGCCAAGTTTCCAAAAAGAGGACAAAGATAAAACCAAAACTGGGCAGAGTTTACAGATCGATGATACGGTCTAGCTAAAAACTTGGCAGAACTTCCAGACAGACTAAAAACATGAGTCAGAAACTGGGAAGAATCTACAGATCAATGATGCAGTCCAGCCAAAACTGTTGTTCATTGTTTGTTGTGGAGCTGTTTTTGATTTTTGTTTTGATTTTTGTTTTATGGGTTTTATTTTTATTTATTATTTGTTGTTGTTGGTACTATTACTGTTATTGTAATTGTTTTGCATTGTGTGCTTGCTGTTGAATTTTGGTTTTTGTGTTGTGTCTCATTCGTGTACATCTTGTCTGTGGAGTGAGTTGTGGGAAATTGTGGTGCTTTGTTTTTATGTTGTTAATAACCCCAGGAAGAGTAGCTGCTGTGGTGTGCAGCAGCTAATGGGGATCAAAACTAATAAACCACATCCATCTAGTTTAAAGATGAACTCAAGGGAACCAGAATGAGACAATTAACAAATGAAACAAGACTTTTAACTGGTCAAAACAAATTAAACCTCAACATAAGCGATAGCAAATGTATTACCAAGTCTGTTAAGTAGCAAGAAGAGAATTACATGTTTCATGATTAACAGCACTGGCTGGGTTTTAAACAGAAGAACAGCAGAACTTAAACACTAATATATGAAACTGCCACATACAAAACAGTATCGTGCACTTTTAGGTCAAGCTATTCATGAAGAAATACAGCCAATGAAGTCAGTCTCATAATAAACAGAGCGTGACTCTGATTTTTCTCTGTGGCTGATCAAAAGTAGACAGGAGGCTTTTAGAAGCCTCAAAAGGCTCTTTATTAGCTATTGTGAGTGGTCAGAAGGTGACGGCTCTCCTCTGAATGATGGGTGATTACTGTACTGATGCAATCAATGGACCCTGCCAAGAGGCCAAACATGTCTGATTACCAAGTGTAGCCATGAAAATAGCTGGAGGGAAAACAGCCGACACAGGGTTTGGGGGATTTTATGGGTCATTGTTGTCTACCAGTGTGCTTGTTAATAAAACTGCCCGCTGTTTCAATATTATTGAATTCCTATTCCACTACTGTTCAGAGATAATGAAAATGTGTAGAGTCGTATTTAAGCTTCACTGAGCAATAATGTAAAAATGATGTCCACAAGAAATCAGACTGTTGAGCTGAAAGCCATCTGGGGACTTTGACAGCAGCAGTCTTTAAAGGAAACACATCAGCTGTTTTATTAGCACCACTGCAGCACAGAGAAACCGCTTATCTCCATCCAGACACAGTGACAAAGCTAAACCTGAGGGACTAATAACAATAACAATAGTTTCTCTCAGTCACTCCAGTACATTTCTCAAAGAATTCTCAACAGAGTTACATATATGCAGTATTTCTACCTTAAAATACTCTAAAAGTAAAATTAATGTTTAGAAAAAAACTATGTTTAGACACTATGCCAAGGATGTGACGATCAATTGTGGAATTATGAGCTAAATTTAGCCACAGTCACGGTCGACGTGTGACTGAATGTATGTGACCACTAGAGGGAGTATTGAGTCACTCTGCCATTCATCCATGGCACTGAAAACTAATGCCAATGTTGGAGTGGTTTGGAGAAATACTGTGCACATGATCATGATACTAGTACTGAATCTGGTCCAGTGGTTCTTCAGGGTATGCTTCAGAAAAACTGCCCCAAGCCACTTTAAATGGAAAAGGGGAGCCAATTTTTGAAGACAGTTGCCAAGTATTATTTGCTGAAAATGATTTTGCTGATAGAACAGAATGTATGTGATTATGTCCAGCTGTATATAAACTTAACAAAGGTCCGGTACTTAGGGTGGGTGGAGAGGGTCGGGGGGCAGTTGGATAGAAACTGGGCGCAACAGTTTCATGTTCAAGTTGTATGTTTCTCATTATACATTTGAAAATTGAAAATAAAAAATACCTTGATCAAAAAAAAAAAAAAAAAAAAAAGAACAGGATGTACGTTGTCAACTTCTATTTAACACAATTTATTTTTGCAGTTTCTCAGTTTTTAGCCAGTTTTCTATCTTTTGGGTAACTGGCAATGTTTCTGCTGAATGTGTGCATGGTGTGGTCATTTGTAATAAACTAAATACTTACTGTAATAAATTTGACAGTTACATCTAGCTATACAGTAAACAGCTTATTCATGGGCATCATTTTAATAGTGAGGCACATTATCTTGGTGGATGTGTGGCAAAATTGCCAAAAAACTGTTTGCCAAATAACATTGAAACTAGAACAGAACAGATTCAGCATCCTGGAAACCCCCCATTTGGACATCAGGATCAATCACATTGACCATCAGATGCTCAACTCTATCAGCAAAACCATTTTCAGCTGTCATATTTAATTTACAAGTGGCTTATCAAGCAGTTGAGTAAAGTATACCCTGGAGATAACTGTGCCAAATCTGGTGCATTTAACGTCATTTGCTTCAAAATTCGTCTTATCTACTTCACTTTATGTGAAGAGGCAAAGAGTGATGAGTTGAGAATTACAACTTTCAGAGTCAAACAGCGTGGTAAACACAAACGCTTTTCTTGTTTTCTCCATTGTAAACAGTCCTAAAGTGATAGAAATAAGCTTGATGTTGAAACTGCAGCATTTACTCTACAAGAATGAGTTTGATTCAGACTAAACAGACAGTTCTGGCCTTGTTTAAATGATTCCAAATAGATGTTTAGTTCAGCTATTGACAACACAAACCGTAGAGAAAACTGAGGTGGTTTGTGGTTTTACTGTTTTCTGTCTAAAACAGAACAGAGTTATAACATGAACTATCAGCTGATGCAGCGGAGCCATGGGTGAATTATGGTTCACAACTTCCTTATACTGTTAATAGTTTGGATAATCAATACTACAAAACCTATTTGACATTTGTAAAACATTACCTGTTTCTCTCGCTAAATAGTTTTAACAAATGTCACACAATGGATTTCTGTAAAAAGTCTAAGCTTACCTCTTAAAAGCAAATATTTCAGTCAATGTAAGGCAGAGATGGTTTTAACAGCGGCTGGGTTGCAGTAAGTTGCAATGATGTTAACTCAGAGACAGGAGTGATGTGGTCTGCATTTCTTTTTGTTACCTCTGTCAAGGAGGTTATGCTTTCATTGACGTTTGTCTGTTTGTTTGTTTGTCTGTTAGCAAGATAACTCAAAAGTTCAGGATGGATTTTGATGAAATTTTCAGGAAATGTTGATACTGGCACAAGGAACAAATGATTAAATTTTGGTGGTGATCTGCCTTATCGGAGGTCTGTGCTCTCCAAGTGCTTTTCTAGTTTAATTTATTCTTTCAGATGCCCATTTACAAAGTGACAAGTGCATGTTAACCAAAGTGACACGTGCAAAAAGTGTCATGTGCCAAAGAAAAATGCCATGGAGGACAGGACTCTGGTCTCTTCCAGCAGCAGACAGAACAAGAGAGCCTTGAATAATAATAATAATGAATAACAAGAAAAGCACTCGGAGAACGCAGACCTAATCCAAGACAGATCTGCCCCACCCCATTAACCCCCAAAATTTAATAATTTCTTCCTTGTGCCAGTATCAACATTTAATGAAAATTTCATGAAAATCCATCCATAACTTTTGGAGTTATCTTGCTAACAAACAAACAAACAAACAAACAAACACACAAAGTGATCACAATACCTTCTGGCGGAGGTAATAATAATGGATTAGATTTCTATAGAGCTTTTCAAGGCATGCAAAGTGCTTTACATTATTGATCCATTATTCATTGGCTCTCACATTCATACTGTGGTGGTGGTCAACTGCGTTTGTAGCCACAGCTGTGGAAGCGTGGCTGCCAATTCGCACCAAACGGCCCCTTCGACCACCACCAAACATTCATATGCATTTGTACACCAGTGTGAGTGACACTGGAGGCAAGGTGAGTGAAGTGTCCAAGGACACAACAGCACATGACTAGGACAGAGCGGGATTCAAACTGCCAACCCTTTCATTATTGAACCTACCTCCTGAGCCATGGTCTTTTTATGGCAGGTGGCACCTAGTGTTAAGGTGCATTACCACCCCCTACTATGATGGAGTGTGGACCAGAGTTTACTACCCTTTTATCAAAAAACATAAATAAAAATAATAAATACATACTCCCATATCTTTAATCCGACTGATCAACTCTGTGTCTGCCAAAAACTGAAATAAACACTTTGATCCCCAAGTAGCATTTTTAAGATTAAAGTGTTTCATACCAAGTCTCCTCATCTTCCTTTTTAATATCTTTCACTCTTGGGTGTACTTTTGGCAATGAATAATAATATGTTTAAGTGATTCTTCTTATTGGCAGTAATTATATAATCATGTAAGATGCTTCCTTATCAACTTCATTGTTTTGTTAAGTCTTGTATGTCCTACCCTCAGCCTTGTTAAGATGTTCTCTTCTTTGGTACTCCTTTTGCTTACTCTCCCCATTCCCACTTGCTGCTGAGCTGCAGAGAGCAGCCTTGAATGACCATTTCAGGTGCCTTAACACTTTCAGTGCCATGGGCCGATTAAATTGGCCTTATGAAAACAACCTGTAAAGTGCCACGGGCCGATCAGATCGGCTTTGGAGAACACGCCATATTTGTGTACAAACAAACCATCCACCCCCATTTCTTTCTCACATTTCGATGACGTTCTTTCTGTGTCCCCCTTTTGAGACCAATCAGACGGGAATTTGAGGTCACGCGACCGAATAATATTTTTATATCTTTTTAATGTTTCTTATTCTCCGGTGTTTCATCAGAGGGAGCCCTCCATGCCGGGGGGCGGCTGTGGACTCCGGGGGCTGTGGCGCCTTCTCTCACTGGGGTCCGCTCCTTTCTGGTGGGTGGGGGTCCCAGTTGGCCCTCTCCCACTAGTTGGGATGCGGGGCTGTGTTGCTGGTGCCTGGTCGCCGGGGTCGGCGGCTACCTCCTGGTGCGGATGGCTCCCTGAGACAGCGCCTCCTAAATTGATGTTTTACTTTTACTTGTACATTTTTGTTCTGGTCTACCCGTGTTCAGTCAGTCTTCTTAAGTATGTGTGAGCTTGTGGGTTTGCATGTATATATGTGTGTGTGTGTGTGTGTGTGTGTGTGTGTGAGTGGGTGGGTGTGGGTGGGGGGCGGTACTGATTTTTAAACTGATATGCAAACCACTTTGTGCTACAGTTTTTAATGTATGAAAAGTGCTATATAAATAAAGATTATTATTATTATTATTATTATTATTATTATTATTATTATTATTATTATTATTATTATTATAAATTATGCAAATTACGATCAATAATGAATCGGCTGCGTCCGGTGCATTTTGAATCTAATCAGCAATCGGTCGGATGTTACCGAGCGGTTTCCTGCAGGATTCTTCAAATATTATAAAAACGACACGAAATACTGAAAAACGGCCAAATTCTGTGGCACTTTTAAGGCTTATTAGCCCCTTAACTGTCTGGCACTTAAAGAGTTAAATAGCTCTAGCACAACTGGACAAAACCATCAAAACTCCACAGGAGTGTACAAAGAACATAATCAGATCTAAAACTATGCTAAAATCCTCCAATTCATAACCCACCACCAAAACCATATAAAACCCAAATAACAAAACCCTAAAACCAATTAAACTAATTTACATAAATACCCATAATCCAGTAAACCCCAACAATGTTTCCCCCCCACACATTCTTGCTTCTTGGTCTGGCCTGGAACCTTCTTCAGGGGGTCTGAAGCCCCTTTGGAATCTTTTGGCCAGACACCACTTCCTGGACACAAGGACAGAACATAAAGTAAAACACAGATACACCACAACACCAAAAACACCCAAAATAGTACACACGCACCCACTCTTAACACTTAAAGGAAACCGCCAATTAAAAAATATATTTCACACATTATTGCACGTTGCTCAGTCCTTGTTTTGTGTTTGTTTACCACAGACCAGCTGCCACTATGGACCAATCTGCCCGGATCTGCAGCAGACGACCGCTATGACCAATGAATACATTTAAAACAATCGTGTGCAATCATTTACATGCAAATCAGCGGTTTAACAATTAAGTGCAGTGTGTATATGTATCTTAAAGTGCTTTAGTGCCCATGTTACCCCAGTAACAAACAGGCTGTTCGTTACAGTCATCGTATCAGAACCATCAAACCGTGCAATAATTATAAAGTATATGACCATCAGCAAGGCTTGGAATACTTCATACTGTACTCTTTTAAATATACATTTCCCTACATATATATTTACAGTTTTTCCTGAATACTACTTTATATATTTTTTAGATTTCTTAATTAATCCTTATTTTTGCTATTACAATCCATATGCTGCAATAACACTGCAAATTTTCCCACATGGGACTAATAAAGGATCATCTTATTTTATGATTGCAGGAGATTCACATCTATGCATCTGCTGCATGGCATAATGGAAAAGAAATACAGAAATAGAAATGTAAACATAGAAAACAGCCCTCAGGCAGAACTGTACATGTGTTACTATATTACAGTGTTTCTACACTTCCTGTCAGATTATGACGATGGGTTCAGCTGTTTTGCATGTATTGACTTATGCAATAAACTGCAACGAACTGGAATATGTAAGTACACGTAATGCGGGAAACAGCAGAGAAATGTACATTACATGATCATTAGTTTGAATGTTCTAAAGCATTTGGAAATTATTCAGTAAAATTTAAAAAAAAGTTTATGCAGTGCACAAGTGCATAGATGATACAGAGGTTGAACAGATAGTTTTGAGAATTTCTAAATTGGAATATTTTTGTTTTGCTTAGAGTACCGCAGCATTAGTAGATTTCAGGGAAAATATAAACAGAAGGAAAAGAGACAGGTTATAATATTGAAAAAGCTTTGAAATGATAAAGGTTATAATATTGAAAAAGCTTTGAAATGATAAAATAATTAAGGATTGCGTGGGGCTGTTAGCTTACAGTCTGCTTCTGATCATTAAACATTTCTGAGAAGCATCTTTTGAAATAAATGTGAAATATAGAACATGATGAAAATGGGCAAAAAGTAAAATATGCCGTATGTGTTCAGCTGTAATGACCAAAATAAATATTCTGCTTTCCCTCAGTAAGGAGCAGCAGCCATAGAGCTGACTTTCAAAGAGCCTTTTGACTTTGTGTTGTGCCTGAAAACCGTCCCTTTTCCTTGTGTTTGAGAGTCTCTGGAGCTTTGATGGTTTTAGCACCTCATTTGACAAGATTTCACTACGTTCAACACACTGTGCTTTCTGCTCCGCATCGCTGCCTACCATTATGAAACCAAATTGAAAGTGTTCAGGGTCACATTTTCTCACCGTATGCTTTCGAGTTTTTACTAGCACAGGTTTGGCTCCTGCGTCATATTTTATTTTTTAGTGTTCGAATACAAAAAAAAAAATGTAGAATTTAGGGTGTCATTTTGAGGTGGCTAACATGTTCGCCTCTACTTGATGATGCATCTGGACTGGTGTAACTGGTCTTTCAAATTATACATTTATCTCAACATTACGATGCATAATTTAGTTGAGGTAGCTGTTTTGCATGTAAATTTGTGTGTACAGGACTACCACTGTATGTGTGGCAGCACTGAAGTCAACTCTGAATCATGAAGGATGTTTTTTAGACGTCATACTTCAGAGTGATGCGAGTTGCACACTGTCAGACTGTTTTCACATCGAGGAAGAGGCTTTCTCTGTACTTTTCACTCGCCTCCTCCACACAGTGTTAGTCTGATAATTGCAGAATTTAACATTTAAATTCTACCAGTCGAGTCATTTCAAATGGCTGTCTCCAAGCCCGATCTGATCAAAGATAAGCTCCGTAATAAGCTGTCTAGACAGGTATGTCAACTCCAAACATCTGGGGTAATGATCCCCTACTGTGTGAAGAAAAAACACCGTCAGGGACTCCATCACAAACACTTCCGCTCATTAAAGTCTACTTTTGTGGAAAAAATTATTAGACCACCCTTGTTTTCTTCAATTTCTTGTTCATATTAATGCCTGGTACAACTAAAGGTATATTTGTTTGGACAAATATAATGATAACAACAAAAATAGCTCATAAGAGTTTAATTTAAGAGCTGATATCGAGACATTTTCCATGTTTTCTTGATAATAACCAAAATCACTTCAGTTCTTACATTAATATCTATGGCACTGTACTGCCAAAAACAGTGCTTTCAGGGATTCCATGTTTTCTTTTCTGTCTGTTTTAGTCACATGATACACACAGGAGTTAGTACTTGATTGTGTAACCATTGTTTTTGATGACTTTCAATGGTCTAATAGTTTTTTCCGTGACTGTATGTTTTATCCCCCTTGTTTTTGTGTTTTTATAACCTCCACACACTGCCAGTCCATCCCCAGCTTCACTTCAGGCACCACAGAGAGTATGCAAAGCAAAAAATGTGAGGTTCAGAGCATCCTGCTGACTGCCAAGCTGAAACTCAGTGTAATGAGGTGAGACAGCGCTAGTCCAGCCTTTACTGGAGTTTATCTGCCTGTCCACACCACTTCAGATACCAGCTTGCTTTCTGTCACACCACTAAGGGCAAGAAATTCATCTGGATATTTATGGCTCAATAGATCAACTTCACCACTCTATCATGAATTCGATTTGGATCCAACTCCCATTTGGCACAGATCATTGTTGTCCTTCTTGCACACAGTTCTCATGTATGAGAGTAAGAGTGCTATAGGCTTCATGCAATATTTGATATAATGTAGTTTTCATATAATGTAATTTGTTTTAACATTTAGGTATTTTATAATTTTGTTTCCATCTATGTTTCAAGTTTAGATTTAGTGTAGATATAGTTCCAGTTTTTTTAGGGACTTTACTACATTTAACAGTAGAAGCATCAGAAATGTCTATACTATCTACCAAAAATGACCAAAAATATCAAATAGTTCTCATTTCTAGTCCATAAAAATGTCTTCTGTCATTAAGTCATTAGTTCTCATACTTTTTACAGTGGAGTGCCCCCTGAAATATACAAGTACGCCCAACTCTCACTTCAGCATTTTTGAGTGACAAAACTTAGGCCAAATTTGTTCCTTTGCCAAGGGTGTCTGTCTGTGTTTTCAAAACTTTGTAGACAAACATATATTCAATATATAAAAACAATAAATGTTTTAAAGTAAATTTTGTGTGTAGAACATAAACTGAAAAGTGCCCTCTTTCATGGATAAGAAAAATAAATTGGTCAATTAATAAATAAACCTTTCATCAACAAAAATTACTTAGCTACTCAAATAAACTCATTTTGAATAATATAAAATAGAAGTGTTCTTCAAATGTTACCAAAGCTTAAAGGTGCGGGAGACATTCTCTTGCATTACGGTGAACAATTTCGAAGTGCCATCCACCATAAACAAACCATGTGTTTACATCCAGAGCCAGGAGGTAACTCTGGCATCTTCAGAATTTTGTTGCGACATGCATTGTGGGAAAGGGAGGTTCACGCAGCCACCTGACAGCGGCAGCGCAACCATATGATATTATATGGATGAAACAAACACGACGTGGAAACGGCTGGAGTAATATGCATAGAGGGAAGGGAGCTCCTGCCGTTTCCATGTTGTGTCTGTTCCAGCCACCGCTGTCAGGCGGCTGCACGAGCCTTCGCTTCCCACAGTGCATGTCGCGACAAAATTCCGAAGATGCCCGAGTGACCTCCCGGCTCAGTTTGTAAACAAATGGTTTGTTTATGGTGGATGACACTTTGAAATTGTTCACCGTAATGCAAGAGATTCAGGTGAGCAAACACAGAAAGACTTACGGATTCATGATACTGAGAATGACTGAGGTTTTACAGATTTGATGAAAAACTGGTCTCGAAAGTCTCCCTCTCCTTTAAGTAAGATGATTGACAATAAAACTGTTATATGAATGTATTTATTGTATTTTAGATTAATTAATTAATTCTCCATTTATTTTGTATTCGGTACATGATGACTTATTTAATGTATTTTTCAAAAAAAATTTCAAGTACCCACTGGGGGTATGCGTACCCCACTTTGGGAACCCATGGGTTAAGTCATTCTCTTCACATAGGACTGTTTCAAGTTAAAACATAAATCTGTTTAATTATCTCCAATGTTTTGGTCTGGTGTCTCTCAGCACACCAATCTCTTTGCCTCAGTACAAACTGGTCTAAAATTGAAGTGCAGCTGGGTATAGTAATAAAACATCTGCACATTTGGTTCTCTTTTTATTGTAAACTGTCATAAATGACCACGTATTTTTCAGATCACACACTAGAAAATGCTGTTGCCTCAAAACCTACTATGTGTAAACATAAGCAGTGTTAAAGTCAATACATTTCTATTGAGGTCAACTTAACCTTGTGGCTGTTGTAGGTATATTTGGCAATGTTTTTTTCTGAATTTATCCCGACTAGTTTTAACAATGGGGGTGTAACAACACAATTTTTTGAAAACTGCATTTCTTCATTTTCATAAAAGTTATATGTAACTTTATTCCATCGTCGATTCTAGTCTTAGGTTTTAAAAGCTGGAAAAAGTAGGTTAGAAGAATACATGAGAATAAGTAAGATTTATAAACATTGTTTATTAATGCTACTATAATGTTCACTAGGACCCATTAACATTAGGGGGAAACCAAAATTAGGCTGATTTTACCTGCACCTGTATTTTGTGTGTTATTTCAGTTAATGAGAAAATTTTCTTGAACGTTAGCTCATATTTCTTGTGCACATTACCGTCTGCTGCTTACATCCACTGTATGTGGCCTTGTTGATAATAATTTGCCTAATCTGTATGCATGAGCATCATCTGAAGTTGTATTTAAAGCTTCTAACTGCAAACATGTGGAATCCAACACAAACATTTTGACAGAACGAGTCTGAATCCAGTGAAGACGGAGGCTGCAGCTTTAGCTCTGTATTTCAAGTAGAAGTAGCTGCTCTGTCCTCTGTCTACACACAAGAAAACTACTAAACTTCAGGACGGTTTGTTAATGTTTATACATATATAATAAATGGCCTCATCCAGACGTCAAAGGAGCGCTGTGTGTGCAAAGCGTAGGGTAATGCATTTAAAAAGATGGCACTAATGAATCATCATACAACACTAACCTCTAATAAATCACTCCTACATTAATAATCAATGATCTATTATTATTTCCCATGATTGCTGTCTGAAGGACGCCGACTCAAACACTTTGAGGTCTGCACCAGATGAATTTGTTTCTTCTCGATTATCTAGAAGAATAGTTTAACAAATTAGCAAATATTTCTCTAAGATCATCCATATAAGGCGTTTCTTTTTTATACTGTTCCTTATCAGCAGAAAAGTAGCAGTATTCTGGGGTGTTAAGATTAACTGGAAACTGGAAGAAATAATCTGCTACAAGTAAACAAGCCCTGAATTGAAATATTACCATAGTAAATGCAGAGGAATTATCAGAAGAATGAGCATTAAATTATAAAATGTAAAAATGCATGATGTGGATTATGTTGTATTGTGTTTTTTTAATCACCAGTAAATGTGTGAGATGGATAACTTTGTAAAGTACTGTTCTAGAGGGCAGATTAGCAGTACAGTACTGCATCATATATAATGGTATGTTTTTGTGAGGACAGAAGGGGGTGGAGTAAAAAGTACAATATTTACTCACAAAAGTAATAGACTAAAAAAATAGATAGACTTGAGTAAAGTATAGGTAGGCCTAATTTGTAATAGAAAAGAACTTGAGTAAAAGCATTTAATTATAGTCAACCAATAATCCTTCAAACAAAACTGTATTTACAGGCATAAAGGGTTGATTTTTTTAATTTCTACTTAAAAAGAAAAGTGAATTCTTTGCTTCACATATCTATTCCGCACTGAACTGATGGACTGTCAGCCTCCTGTTGTATCTGCAGGCTTTGGGGATTTATTTCTTACATTATTTTCTCTTGATGGTTTCATCACTGGTTTCCTCCTAATGACTCATTTCTGTCTTTCCTGTCTATATTATGATCACAACTAATTTCTTAATATTACATCAGGTCATTTCATCCCATTAGAAATTAAAGGTAGCATTAGGTTTTATCATTACTAGATGGAGTGACAGTTGGTTCATCCAGTTTAGCACAAAGTCACAGTAAATAAGAGTGAAGTTAGTAAAGTTCTCACGAAGTTACACGAATCACTCAGTGCTCAGTGAGATCAGTCAGGATTTAAGACAAAGAGAACTATTTATAAATTCTGAGTATGAATGAGGTAAATGCCACATAAATTAGAATTATCTTCATTCTTGTTGGAAAACATCAGAACACAACAGAACACCAGTGCCCTACTATACTTTTCTCACTAAAATGTTTATAAAATAGTATTACATAAAATGGCTGAAAATGGGATTTAAAACTTACTTCTCCCAGTCCATTTGAGCAGTCTGACCATTATTATTGTGACCTGCTCAAAAACATATCACAAACTCTGCCAGTGCACACCTTAACCTGACATGTTAAATGAGCCGAGGTTAACAGTTTGTTTTTGCAACAATAAAGACGTTTCTGACATCACAATACAAAACAACATTTTCTGATCCAGTGCTTGAAAAGGTCCATAATGAATGTATTAGACCACCTTCCCCAATTCGTCTCAGAGACCATCCAGCATCATGAACTGCTTTAATGCGAACTTGACATTTTGAACAGGAATGAAGAATTTCAGACTGAACTCCCCTTTTTATTCCCAAATTCAAGCTGCTCACTTGGCTTCTCTGAGAAGTCACAAATTAATTCAACCACTAAAACTAGTTTATCTGTTCAGGACTGCAGTCGCTGTATCAGTCTGTTGTGGTAAAGAAGGAGCTAAGCTGAAAGGCAAAGCTCTCGATTTACCCGTTAATCTACGTTCCTACCCTCACCTATGATCATAAGCTTTGGGTCATCACCGAAAGGACAAGATCTTGGATACAAGCGGTCGAAATGAGTCTCCTCCGTAGGGTGGCTGGGCGCACCCTTAAAGATAGGGTGAGGAGCTCAGTCAACAGGGAGGAGCTCGGAGTAGAGCCACTGCTCCTCCACATCGAGAGCTGAGGTGGCTCAGGCATCTGTTTTGGATGCCTCCTGGACATCTCCCTGGGGAGGTGTTCCGGGCATGTCCCACTGGGAGGAGATCTCGGGGAAGACCTAGGACACACTGGAGAGACTATGTCTCTTGGCTGGCCTGGGAACGTTAGAGTTAGAGGAGGTGTGTGGGGAGAGGGAAGTCTGGGCATCCCTGCTTAGACTGTTGCCTCCACAACCCGGCCCTGGATAAGCAGTAGAAAATGGATAGATGGATGGATGGACTGCAAGTAAATAACTATAATTTAACATCTTAATCAAGAAATAATAATGTACTTCACTAATGTGCTAAATTTAAAAATTCATGGATAACGATAATTAGATTTTAACATTAAAATATAACTCAGTTAAAGAACTTCTACATACCGGTGTATTACCCATTAGACAAACATAAAATAAGTTTGGTATTTAGCAATGCTGTTAATTTACGGTGGCTGTGGCATAAACCTTACTTTATGCGGTGGTTTGTTGAATTTGTTAAGCATACATTTATGGAAATGCACCTGGGACCAGACTGAACAGAAGGGGAACTAAATACAGTGAAGGGTAACACATCTGGACTGGATTACAAATGCAGAATATTTTTAAGTAAAATGTTTTCTGATCGACTTAAAGGCTTTGAATCTGTACACACCAGAGAAAATATTGTACAGCAAAAAAGTGCTACTTTATTTGTTGTGGAATGAGATAAATTTTTTCCAAGCTTCTCGAGCCACGAACAAAGGCATCGACCAAACAAGCAGTCTAAAACAGGCATGATGTGACAGCTACGACTGACCTGTTAACTTCTGGCCATAATGTTTTATATGAGAAGGACACAAAAATGATACAGCTCTGAACCAAAGGAAATCACAATGTCAAACCTGGACACTTGACAGACCCAAAGGACCAGAATCCTCTGGATCAGACAGACTGGTGACACAGGCTGAAGAGACTGCAGGTGAAGTTAGTCATTACTATTTCTATAGAACAGACTGGCACAAATACATGCTGAGCTTTTATTGAACAAGTGATGCAAATGTCACAGTCTTGCATCAGCACTGGTATAAAGAGTTTGGATGTGAAACATTCATGAGCAACAATTTCACACTTTTGTGTCATTTATCCATCATGACCCCGGTATGTAAAGTCCTTTAAGATTAAATTAAAATGTCATTATTTGATGTTAGGGCATTACTGACTTCAGTTTTTTCCAGATCAACTTATTTGGCAATAGAGTCGAAGTTGAGTCAACCAGTCGTATGATGACGTCATCACATTGACAGCGGAGGAACAACACAGACACACAGCCCTTCAACAATGAGCAACTTGTACTAACATTCACTGGAACATTAACAATGTACAGTAAAGAGCAGAATAAAAAACTTACAAGACACAAGCATCAGCAGTCCTTCTCAGACATTTAACCAAAACAAAACATAGGCTAACACCTTGAATTTTCTTTTAAGTTTAACTGAACAACATAAAGTGGGTAAAGGTTAAGATAGCTGCAGCCAAGACGCACAACATGTTACAGAAAAGAGCGCATTGTCTTCATGAAATAAATGAACAGAATAATCCAAACACACTGGCGGTCCAAATTATTATTTGATATTGGTCTTGTTTGCATGGTTCACAGAACATTACTTATGCTGCGTTTCCACTATGTGGTACTGGTTCGACTCGACTCAGGTACTATTCCTGGAGAACGTTTTCATTACAGGATACTACCAACTTTAGAGTGTCCGGTCATCATATCAACATGGTACGTAACTTCCACGACGTCATCTACAACGCGACACAGCTGGCGGTAAAAACAAAGAGGAAAAGGAGAAGAACAACAACAACTATGTGATACATGCACACAATGAAGGATGTCGATGGGATGATATTTTTTTATCCTTGGTATGTGGCTGTTTGTTACAGCCTGGAGGAAAGTGTCGTTCCAGAAGAGGCTGGAGGCGAGATGGAATACTGAGGAAAAATATAGGACAGTTTGGGAAATCCTACAGAGCTCAGATGACAAAACAAGTCAGGTTGCCCGGCAATGCAAGAGGGTAAGATATCCTGAGAGGTGTAGCTAGAAGCTAGTTTAGTGGGTTAGCAAGGTATACTGTTGTGTATATGTTGTGGCATATTATACTGTTAGCCTATGTACAGTCTATGGAGGCCACTGAAAGACGGATAGATTACAGTGGTCTACAAGTAAAATACTTCTAGAATAAAAGTAGTGAAATTTTACCACGTGTGAGTCACTGACAAAGAAAAATCCAGTGAAAAATGCTGGTTCACTGAAGTTTCCAAGATACAGTCTTGGGTGCAAAATGTGAAACTCAAAAATTAATGACAATTGGTTTAACTCAAAAGGAATATTAGTCTCAGAGCTACCAGTTCTACTTCAAAACACTGTCTGCACATGACAATACAATCACTTTACAGGTTCTGTCTAGTGGAACATTTATAAATGTATTGTATACATATACATAAACCAATATAAATGTGCATTAACACTTTATCATATACCTTGACAACATTGGCAAACCAACACTTTTGTCATTTGTTTTCCAATTAATCTGATTTAAATATGTAACATTTAGCACATTTTAATCTCTGAATTAGCTATTTTCTAAAACAATGTAGACCAGTGTTATCAGATAGGTAATCAGCAAAGGAAAAAATTCCACTTTGATGTGTCCATGCATAAATTAATTTAGATGCTTTGCTTGTTATAGGGCAGTGTTGCCCAAACACAAATCTTGATTAGGTCTACACCATTTTCACAGTTAAAAAGGTCTTTGTTGTACAGAGATGAGATTTGCTTGATTTTCAGTGTACTGTTTATAAAGTCTGTAAGCCCTCTAGATCTGTATTAAAATGTGTGTGTCTCTCTCTCTCTCTTTTTTTTTCTTGTTTAGATCTTTCACTCTTTGCAAAGTCACTGTCATAGACCATCTGTTTGGACGTTTACCCGAGCTACTGAGTGGTGGGATGTCATTGTTCCCGGCTTCACTTCATTTCAGTGGCTGCAGAACTTCAGGATGTCTGAGGAGATATTGATCTACCACTGCAACAAAATGCGCCCAGTGATGGGGGGACAGGACACAACATTCCGAGTGTGTACCTCTGAAGAAGAGAGTGGCCATTGCACTGTGGAAGCTCACAACCGGCTCTGAGTACAGAACTGTTGGCCATCTTTTCGGCGTGAGCAGAACCACTGTGTGCCAGTCTGTACAAGAGTTTTGTGCTGCTGCAGAGCTGTTGTTGGTACCAGAACAAATTTGCTATCCAGACCCAGAGAAGTTTGAAGGAATGGCTGCCAACAGTGAGAACAGGTGGGGGCTCCTGCAGTGTATTGGTGCTATTGATGGATCACACATACCCATCTTGGCACCACAGGAGTACCACCGCAATTATTTCAACCATAAAGGCAGGCACTCCATCGTCCTTCAAGGTGTTGTAAATGGAAAGGGACTCTCCTGGAATGTGTTTGCAGGACCTCCTGGGAGCTTGCATGATGCTCGGGTCTTAAGACTATCCACTCTGTGGGAGGTGGCCAGCCGTAGCAAGCTCTTTCCAACACACACAAAGAATATTGGTGGGGTGAATGTCGGCTACTTCATCATGGGAGACTCTGCCTACCCCTTGCAGAACTGGCTCTTAAAACCATTCCCTGACAATGGACGGCTGACGGCATAACAGCAGATCTACAAACAAGCAAGTCTGCAGAGCATGGGTAGTGGTTGAAAATGCCTTTGGTAGGCTGAAGGGAAGGTGACGTTGCCTCATCAAAAGAAATGACTGATGTCAAACTAGTCAAATCTATGACGCTGACCTGTTGTGTTCTGCATAACCTCTGCGAGAATCATGGAGAGACATATGACGATGAAGGGAATCCACCTGCAACAGCAGCAGAGCCTGTTGTGGCGGTGTCACAGGGTGCAGAGCAGCGAGGGCAGGGATGTCCGAGAGGGTCTTATGTGCTACTTGACATGATGTTTATTGTTTGTACTATATTTATATTATTTTTCATAGCTGCCTTTGATGCTGATTTAATTATTCAGGCCAGCTCATAGTATAGCAGCCTGGAGATTAGCCTCATGTGCTGCACGACAGTTAATGTTTTTCCTGCTGCCCTTCTTTTGTGTGAACATAATAAATGTTGAACCATCTTTCCACATATATACCCCCCCTTTGTTTTCTTCAACTGTTTTTAAGTGTCAGGGTTTGGTAAATTAAATGCTAAAGCCCTTGAAACAGGAAACCACAATGGCAAAGTGTGTAAAGTTAAGTCAATCAATCAAATTGTATTTACATAGCCCAAATCATAACAAAAGTTATCTCATGACACTTTACATATAGAGCTGGTCGAAACCAGACTCTCAAACCAATTTATAGAAACCCAACAGAATCCTCCAGGATTTAGTATCATGTGCTCCAAGTTTTCATGTAGAAAGATGAGACAATCAACATGTGCTGAACGAAGGCTCGCATGCTGTCAGGTGAAGGAAGGGAGAGAGAGAATAACACACGACTTGTCGTCTCCTCAAAACTAACTTTGACTTGTGCCACAGACTTCGACAAACCGGCTTTTCTGTTAATGCCCTATTTGATGTTATTTGAAAATCAAGTTTAGAAGTGGGAAATTCTGGGAAATAAAGGTGGGAAATACAGGCGAGTCATTTCCTCTTAAAAAAAATTATCATAGTCAACTTGAACTAAACACATAATGAATGCTAACTGCCTATTTTACAGTTCAAGCTATAAGAAATATGTGTTAACAGAAACAGAGATGTTCAGTTTGACTTCAGATGGTTGTATTTGTCGCCGACTGGCAGCAGTGTAAAATGGAACAAATCCACGGCAAAGAGCCCAAAGCAGTATCCAAATGTGGGTGGATTAACACCGAAGTCAACTGAAAATGCTGTGCGTCTAGTTTCAGACGCCAAAGGGTGCTTAGCGCACATGAATAAAACACCGAAGGGCTCGACAACATCCAGGGTTTTTGCCGCCATCTGGTTCACATGTGTAGGTGACAAATGTACTGCGCAGATAAAAATCCTGACATGTGTCACAAGTACATTTTATAAATAAATATCAGGGCACTGATGCATTATTAGAAAATGAGAAAAGGGTAGTGTCCTATATTGTCTTACATTTGAATTATTGTTTGTTTTTTATCTTAAAGGATATTAAGGTTATCTTTATAAGAATTTAATTTACAGCAGGGAGAGAACATACTCCCCAACAGCAGCTCATTCTATTAAATGTTTTATTTAGCCAGAAATCAGTGTCAAACCTCAGCACTCTAACGGGAATGTCTGAGGTCAAAGTGTCCAGTTTTGCCATGGGTGGGTTAACACCAGAGTCAATAAAAGGCCGGAGTGTTTGTTCTCAGCCTCTAATATCACCTCAGGTGGGCCAACACTGGAGTCAGCTGTAAACCCAGTTCATTTGAGATGCCAATGGCTTTGGTAAAACACCAGTATTTCATGCCCTGGGACTAGGAACAGGTTGTTTAATTGTGCATTAAGTGGGGATTGAATCATGTGTCAGAGAAAGCGAGGGCGTTGTAACACCTGGATCCCCTGAAGCTTTAAAGCCACCATCCCTAATTAGTGCACAAATAAACGAAGCAACACATACATTATAAAACTGAGGAGAGGGCAGAGAGGATTTATTACCTTTTACCTATTTATTACTGTGACTGTAGTGACCCAGGCTGTGTCTCTGCAGAACAGACGTGATACCAGTCTATTTGATTCTGTTTCAATAATATACTACAGAGGGACTGACTGAAATGCACATTTGATTTGACTCACCTCTGTCCATTGGGGGCCTTGGCTGTGGTCTGTTATGTCTGGAGCATCCTCTTTGATCCTGAAAAACTAACCATTAAGATGATAATCAGTACTGTGGGAAAAAAAAAAAAAGCCAAAATGAGATGAGACAGCTCGTTATATATCTGAGGACAATTCACTTCATTTTGCGCAGAAATGTCTGTGGACCTTTGATAAAACTACATCTCCCAAACTCTATTATGTAACTAATTTGAAATAAGTTTTCAACAAAATGACCTTAAGTTACTCAACAAAAGTGACAAGAATGTCAACTCTTAATATGAATGTACTGTACATTGTTCACAGATAACATTATTAGTTTTGTTTTCCACCGACAGAACTACCCAGAATGCCTTACATTATCACTGGATGTGAAAACAGCAGTAGGTTTATGTACTAGGAACGACCAGGGCTTGGTTTAACACCAAAAAGTCTGCAATTAAAACCAACTCGCCTAGAGGAGTCAGCAGGCAGATTTTCTGGTGGTACAGTTTGGGATTTTGTCCACCTAACTGTTCGGGCTTACTGTTTATAGAAGAATGTTAAAGGAGCAGATTGAGCAGATCAAGGCATTGATTATCGTTGAAGCAAAATGTAATGAGGATGGCATTACATTTATCAAAAGAAAGTGCAATTTCATGAATCAATGTCATTTCTGTGTGAAGGGCTGGTTTGACCTTGTTTTGTCATCTTTAAGATCTAGGAGACAGTCTTATTCTTATGACAACTAATCTTTCCACTACGCTGAAATTGATGTGAGGAGTTTAAAACCATAAAACAATGTTAGCACGTATGCTGCGAAAAGCTGATAATGTCTGTGTTCAGTTCTGCCCTGTAAAGTCTAGATAGACCGCATTTATGTCTGAAATATAAAACCACTCTGATACTACTGATGTTCATCCACAGCTCATGAATCGAGCATCTGTTGAATGAGATATGCAGGAATCAATCAGGATCAGGTCAGGGAAAGGCCCTCCTGTAGATTACCACTGTTTATTCATCATTTCGCTGTAAATATGGAGTCTGCATCAGCGATGAACCAGTAAATGAACTGAACCTTTTGAAACCAAAGTCCAGTATCAGCAGATCACTGTGAGTACTACCTGGTCCTGGTCCTGGTCCTGATGCTGAGGGTTTGTGCAGCTTGACCCCTCAGGCCTCAGTGGCATGCTGCAGCAGGTTGGTGATGGGTCTATGTGCTGGTGCATCCCAGTGGACACCATCGGGCATGCAGGCTGTAAACATCGGCCAGACGACCCAAGTAAATGTTTGCTTCCATTACACTGTTTCCAAGCGAGGGACCCAAGTGGTTGATCTGATTTCAGCAAAGGTGGAAAATTAAAAAGGATTTGTGTTTTGAGAATTACCCACTTTAATGTTTTACAGAGACATAAACACTCATTTAGTGAGGGCCTAGTGTTGTCAGAGTGT
Organism: Sphaeramia orbicularis; assembly: GCF_902148855.1. NCBI lineage: Eukaryota > Metazoa > Chordata > Actinopteri > Kurtiformes > Apogonidae > Sphaeramia > Sphaeramia orbicularis. The sequence goes on along the minus strand of NC_043974.1, from coordinate 16,856,364 downwards.
GTGCCGTTTGTTTGTTTGTTTTTTTAAACACTGTTGGATATGCTACATCGATAAACTCATTAAGGCTTTTTCCACAATAGATATTTTGTGCTTTCTTCATCTTTCAACAAAACTTTGGTGGGTTCTTAATAAAACCAATCACTGCAGTAGAACTGCATAATACATCATTTGAGCATCATCATCGCAATGTACATGTGTGCAGTAGTCACATTGCAGGTCCTGCAATGTAGGAGGCAAATGAACTCGACATGTTTTCATCTAATTTCAACCTGGGTACCTGAGATACACTGTGTGCAGCGATACACCAATCACAGTCGTTCTTAATCAGTTTGTTGAAGCAGACCACACCCCTACAAATGGAGTGAGTCGCTGGTAACAACACTGAAAAACAAGAAAAGCACTCGGAGAACGCATACCTCCGCCAAGACAGATCTGCCCCCCCCCGATCACCACCAAAATTTAATAATTTCTTCCTTGTGCCAGTATCAACATTTCCTGAAAATTTCATGAAAATACATCCATAACTTTTTGAGTTATCCTGCTAACAAACAAACAAACACGCAAACAAACAAAGCAAAGCAATCACAATATCTCCTGGTGGAGGTAATGAGCAACGAGCAGGAGAAAATCACCAAAAACAAAGACTTGGTGCCAAAAAGAAAAGCAACATCAGTTATCTGGAATTATTTCCGCTACAATCAGGATGATACTGAAACACGTGTTCTATGTCAAAAGTGCCTTGCACCTGTCACCACAACGAGAGGAAAAAACTAATTTGTTTGACCATTTACGTCGGCACCACGATGATATTATAACCTCCATAAAAAAAAAAAAATTCATAATTCTATTTTTTTCCAATACTGTACAGCCCTACACTGCAGTCTGTGAAGTTCTGCCTGTGACCACAACAGCATTTGCCAATGTGGTGGTGTTATATTTGATTAAATAGATACGTACATGAATAAAGTTTGAGCCAGTTGAATGTGATGAAGGACATAAGGATGGGATCACCCCCACCTCATCTTGAGCCAGGAAGCCCCTGTCTTATCGAGATAAAGTGTTTCTATATTACCTATCGTTTGTACGAGATGAATTAGTGGCATAGAATTTTCTCGATTAATAAAGAGGTTTAACAAAGCAAGAAGTGGCTCTTAAGGTTTCATAGAGCATTTCCCCAGTTTGATTAAATTCAGAGGCTAATGTACACACCTGCTCTACTCTTCACCAACACCTTTAAATCTGATCCTTAGTGAAGTAGAAAGAGCTCTGGAGGATTATAAAAACAGAAGAGTCTGAGTAGTAAAACAATCTCAGTAATGATAATAAGCTTTGACTCAGCACCGATAGGACAGAGAATATAGAGGAAATAAACCTGTGAAGTGCTACATATGAACAGATTAGGTCAAAACTCTGCTGAGAGTCTCTACTGTGTTCTGATTCCATTTATAGCCGAACTGCTCCTGCTGGTTTATTGGTCTGTGTCTGACACGCAGACCGGAACAGAGAGTTCATGGGGTATTCACTGCACCTCGTAAACTCTTAATCTCCATTGTTTTGAACAACAGAACACTTTAATGCAGCAGATATAATGTTCACACCTGACAGTAATATAATTTGGTGTTCTGATCTCAGGTGTAGCTCTAATGCCGAGTTCACAGAGACCTGATCGCTGTGTGCAGTACAGACTCATTTGTACTCAAAATGAAAATCTGCCAATCCAAAAGCTGCTTTACCCACTAAATCTAAAAGTTTCAAACAAGAGACATATATTCCTGTGTTAAATATAATGGATTATTTCATGTGTTTCATCCAGTGCTTGAACTTTAACCCTTTCACTCATACATCTGCTGCACAGAGGACTCTTGGTAGAAATGTCCTTGCAAAATGTGACATATATATTCAGGGTGGGGAAGCAAAATTTACAATGAACATTTAGTTGTTTTTTCTCAGCAGGCACTACGTCAATTGTTTTGAAACCAAACATATATTGATGTCACAATCATACCTAACACTATTATCCATACCTTTTCAGAAACTTTTGCCCATATGAGTAATCAGGAAAGCAAACGTCAAAGAGTGTGTGATTTGCTGAATGCACTCGTCACACCAAAGGAGATTTAAAAAATAGTCGGAGTGTCCATAAAGACTGTTTATAATGTAAAGAAGAGAATGACTATGAGCAAAACTATTACGAGAAAGTCTGGAAGATACTATTAAAGAAGAATGGGAGAAGTTGTCACCCGAATATTTGAGGAACACTTGCGTAAGTTTCAGGAAGCGTGTGAAGGCAGTTATTGAGAAAGAAGGAGGACACATAGAATAAAAACATTTTCTATCATGTAAATTTTCTTGCGGCAAATAAATTCTCATGACTTTCAATAAACTAATTGGTCATACACTGTCTTTCAATCCCTGCCTCAAAATATTGTAAATTTTGCTTCCCCACCCTGTACAGCTCTGGAAAAAATTCAGAGACCACTAACATTAGTAATGTGTTGTTTAGACATGAATATGAACTGGTTTTCTGTGCATTATTTGAGGTCTGAAAACACTGCATCTTTTTGTTATTTTGGCCATGTGTCGTGTTCTGCAAATACATGCTCTAAATAACAATGTTTTTATTTGGAATTTGGTAGAAATGTTGTCGGCAGTTTAGAGAATAAAACAAAAATGCTCATTTTACTCAAATACATACCTATAAATGATAAAATCTGAGACAGTGATCATTTTGCAGTGGTCTAATTTTTTTCCCAGTGTTGTATATTTGGACACAGTAAATCTTCGTCTAGCCCTCTAAATGGTTTGATCATGTGTGTATTAGAATGCAGGACCAGTCTGTATTATTTTGACTATTTTCGTCTTTTGTTTTCTAGCAGATGAGGGAAACGCATTGGTAGTTATAAACAGCCAGTTATAAATAAGACTATATATCGTCTTGCAACCAGAAACGATGAACACGTTTATTTGCATATAAAGTGGGGGGAAATCTGATCACAAACGGTCACTTGAGACGCATGTGGAACTGCATGTTAATGCCAGGTGCGAATTGGGCCTTCTGGTACTTCATATTCACGAGTGTGACAACATGCTGAATGCTTGTAAAGCTGTTACTAATGTAATCAGTTTTCTATTTGCAGACCTAAGAGTACTCTGCAGTGTTACTGACACTTTAAGAAAAGGTGAGCACCTTTCATTCAGCAGTCAAAAACTCATTAAGTGTCCAGTGTTATCTTGACAGAACACAGATTACGTAGCAAAATCTGAAAGTCTAGGACTAAGGAGCCACCGACAAACAGCATAATGAGAATCTCGGTTAAAGACCAGAGGGTCAGAGCCAATGTGAGAACTTGAAAAGATAGAAATCTCCTCATACAGTCTGTGCAGCTCTTCTGGTTCCTCTGTTGCAGCTACTCATTTCCCTGCTCTCTGGCTGAAGGTGAGTTAATTAGTGTGATCAGATGGTGTAGTGTTTGGTTGGACTGAAACTGGCAGGCCTGTGGTTAAAGATTTGCTGGATGCGAGATACTCACTTCAGGAACCGGGAATCCCTCCTCTATTTTCCTGGCGACTGGCATGGTTAGAGTCCACACGGGGAGGGAGTTGTGGCTCACCTTTCTAATCTGCCCAAACAAATGGTGCAGGTTCTTCTTGAACGGCTGCAAACAGTCAGGGCTGTACCTGCCGTCGAGACATTTCGAAAAGCACATCATACTTCAACTTCTTCATTTTAAAGTCAGGTCTGGCATTATAAGACTACTCAAAGGTGAACCAGGCCAAAAAGATTCTTCTGGGAGCCTGCGTTAGATGTCCTCACTGCACAAAATTACACCATAATCTATTATTACATACCATTTTAACCCTTTCATGCATGAATTATGAGAACTCTAATCAAGATTTTTTTCCTGAGTGTTTTTATCCCTATTTAAGCATGAAAAAAACAATGCGAATGAATTTTTTGTATGAATCTATTTTTCACAGTTATAAAAATGTCCACTCAGCTGGACAGCATGCATTTGATTTTTGAAGCAAAGAAACATATTTAAAACCCATCATCATAAAGTGATATATTGTGTAAAAACTATGAAATATATTTATTTTTTTAAATGCAGCTAGTCTCATGTTTTCACACATTGTATCATATTCTTATACTAGTTATGGAGATAATACAAAAAAAAAAAAACTTTGTTTGAGAAAATTAGCAGTTGATTTACATTCAAACATGTTAGTGCAGATGAGGTTTATCGAGAACAGCAAAGTTACAGTAATGGTCTGAATGTCAGTGTAGATGATGCATGAGCGTCCACTGTGTTGGTTGATATCCTCCTGAGATCCAGGAAAGTGAACATTTTAAGCTTTTTTTTTTTTTTTTTTTACATTAAACAGTCATCTTTATTGGAAACTGCATAATGCAACAGTTTTTTCAGATACATTTTAAAAATTATTTTCATTTATTTATTTTTTAATGGAATGTCCTTCGCAATGAACAGCATTTTTTTTGTGAAACTGTCAAACTTTTGTCCCCTACAGAGGACAAAAATGCATTGCTGGGTCTCAGGAGGACATGGAACTAAAACAACTAAACCCATGAACATACAAGAGAACAGCTGGAGAATAGGTGTCCACTGTAATGACCACTATGCATGAAAGGGTTAATGTTTTTTAATTAAGCTTTTTTGTAAAATACACAAATTTACAGAGCATGTATTTAAAGAGGTACAAGAGGTGAACTGAGACACAAATTTTTCAAGAACCACCTGAAGCTGGTGAATGTCCACCCCCAAGACACCAAACCATTGTAGTCATTTTGTGTAAACAGTAATATCAACAATGCAGCTTTATGAAATTACACATACGGGCTATTTTCATCAGTTTTTATGTCACTGCCTCAGACAATGGTTGTTTTTATTCTCAACTCTGACCTGAGCTTTTTTTTTTTTTTTTTTAACTAAACTGGAGAACAGAATAACAAGCATCACTTCAGAGACAGTTGTAAAAGTCCTCTGAATACTGGTGCACTTCAGTGGGAGGGAATCGTGCAGTTCGGGGTCCTGAACATGCATCTGTGTGTTAAGAGTTCTGAGTGACACTCAGCTGTACCTGCTCCAAGGCCTCCGGTCTGTAGCTCTTCAATGCACAGACTGCACCCGATGGAGGATATTACTAACAGTGTTGTAAGGGATTTACTTTAAGTTCAGCTGGATCACTCTCAGCTCAAACCTGACAAAATATCACACAGCCTTCAGATTTGTCCGTCAGGCTTACAAAAAAAGAAAAAAAAAAAACAACCTGTCAGTAACGCGACTCCTGCTTGGGAGTGATTATCCAACCTATAATTTATGTCAGAAGAGTGCATTATTGCAATTACTTATTCCTTCATAGAAACCACAACCAGAGAAAGAGCATAAGTTGTACTATAATATGCACGTACAGTTCAATACAAACAGGCAGAATTTAACAAAAAGAGAAAAAAAAAAAGAAAAACCAAAATGAAGTCGTTTGGGTACAGTTTGTCTTCAGTTAACAGAAAACAGACAAAAGCAAAATGTGAATGCCATCGGAAAGAGAAGCAGCGCCACTCTGTCTGCTCGTTCAATACAGGGACGATGCTCTGCCAACATTAACAATGACTGTAAGATAATAACGCTGACACACAATGTAAGCATTTCTTCCAGAAAGGACAGAATAGACACAAGGCTGCAATATAAACAACTACTGCACACTCAATCTATCCATGTGTGGTCTAAGAGTCACTGTCCTTAAAGAATAATTGGCTCTATAGAAATAAGACTAATAGATTGAATATTCACAACAACTGACTCTGGCAGCTGCAGACGAAAAGTACTTACACACACTGAATAAGCCGAGATGAATATGGTCTGAATCATGAGACGAAAATGAAAAGAATCCAGCTTTGACTAAGAAAAAGAGGACTCACACAGTTTTGTTTCAATCCCAATCTACACATCCACACATTTAGTAACTTTATATAAAAGACAAAAAATGTTACAGGTGGTTGGTGTTATTTTTGTCCCTATGGGTCATTTAGAAAATATGGACCTATTCTGTAGTCTCATTGTATCAACTACAGTGACCATCACTCAATTAAGAATCAATAACCTCATCAACGTGGCACTGACGTACAGTAAAGACTTTCTCTTATAACATGAGTCATGAGATTGTCACCAGTTTATTTAAACTTCAAGAAAAGACTCACCTGACAAACTGTTTCCTAACTAGGGGTGTGTATTGGCAAGAATCTGGTGATACGATACAAATCACAATACTAGGATCACGATACAATATATCATGATATATCACAATAGTTTTAAAAAGGCAATTTTTATTAGTTTTGTTTCTCTTTTAAAAGATTATTTCCTGGAAGAATGGAATTACACCAGAAATATGCATAAATACCAAACACAATTGTATTTGATCAGAACAGGATCTAATGCTACATTACACAATTTTCCTGTGTTAAAACTTAAATCATGTTTTACAGACATTACAGTTTAAGATCCTGCTCAAATGTTCATATTCTATTAGTTCATAACTAACATCATAACACTATTTTGTGAAATCCCAACAAAGGAAGTAACATTATTTAATAGGAGTGCTTAATAATAAATCAAATATAAACAAAGAAGAAGAACAAAAAAACTAAAATGAACCTCCACAGTATCTGCTTTTGAATAAATACTTAAAATAATTGATACAGTACTTTTTAATATCGATACATTATTGTGAAATGAAATTTCGCAATATACTGCAGAACCGATATTTTCTTACACCCTATTCCTAACACATTCAAACCTCAGTTTTTGTATTAATTTCAGCTTCCACACCGTATTGCAGAGTACTTCTTTAGACTGAGAGCATGTTGATTTTGTTCCACTGTAGGTAATGCATGGCCATCAGTCAGTACTCAATAAAAAAACCACTTCAAGAAATCCAAACCCTTTCATCTTAAAACCAGCAATGATCAATCTACTGACTTTTCCTTTAAAAAAAAAAGCCTACATTTTGTAGGTTGTGGCATCTAAAACGTGGGGATTTGATGAATTTCTCTATCATATCCAAAAGACACTCAACTACTTCACATTTTGTACTTTTGGCAGAACTTTGAAAAGGACTGCTTAAAATACAACCATTGGCTGTAGGGAATCAAAACTGGAATTTTTTGGAGTGAGTGTTAACTGGTAAAAACAAGTGCAGCGAGATGTCCAGATCTCCAGTCTGAACAGGGATAGATGTGGCACACGAGGGGGCTTCAAAAAGATTGTGGAAATAGAACATAGCTTTGACATGTTTTAAATCACATGGACCTCAGTTTTACACAGATGGCTGGTAGCTAAGAAAAAATAAATAAAAAGGAAAAAAAAAAAAAAAGGCCGGTATCAACGCTTGCAGAAGTACACTGACCTAGATGGAGCATATGTTGAAAAATAAACCACAAACTTTTTGTATGACGATGATGATGAACATGAAGGAACATTTGTGAATAATGTGCTTTATGGTGAATAGTGACGACAAAAATACTTCAGTTAAAACAGTGGAAATAGTGGACTTGTACTCTTGTCTGATGATTGTGTGGTTGTTACAGTGATCGTTTTACATAATAATGCCTTCTACTCATGTTTTTCCTTTGTCTTAACAGTGTTGTGTAAGCTTCTTCCAAAGTCTAACACATTACAGATTACTTGTTACTGTTATTTAAAAGTCATTCCTTACCTTACAATATTACTGTCTCAGAACTGTAATGCATTACATGACTGCTGTATTACTTTGAATTACACACATTCTGTCATCATAAATGGCGCATGTAGAACCCCCCAAATACAAGAGACGCATACATTTGCGCCCCAAAGTACAGGTGGACAGATAGCTCAGTGAGTAACACTGCGGTCTATGATGTTCGAATCCCAGCAGGAACGGTTGCATTTTTTCCAACATTTTACATGTTCAAACGGGGCGAGACAATGAGAATCCCGGTAGATTAATCCACAGTTGATAAAAAATTCTAACTAGTCATAGAAACGTCAGCTTACCCTGTCATTGCTGATCACACGGATCATGTAAACTAGCTTCTTAAAGCAGGGTGAGGGTTAGTAATTAGCATACGTCCATGTGGCCAATGGACTGTGTTCTGCCGTCTTCACCCATTGGCTGAACACCAACAGGAAATAGAACTTTCCTCCCACATTTTTGATTCCATAAGGTCTTGCGGTCTTGCTGTTTTGTTTCAGCCAGCCGATATTTGCATCTTTTACTTGTATCGGCATCGGCCAATGTAGAGGTGCGGGTGCGTTCACCGATATATTTTGTCCGGCACATGCTGCTGATGGGGGCAGACTATGTACCATATGTACCTCAGTGAGTAAGCGCAGATCATATGACCGTATAAAGTATAAGTGAAACACTTTACTAATTCCTCTAAGCCTCCTGCTGTTGCGCAGTGGGAGGCACACCCCCCAGTTCCCAGTGAGCCAGATATATGAGAAAAAGAGGTACAGACTGACAGGAGAAAATGCAGAGTGTCTCCGTTTCCTCCATTATAACCCGGAGCTCCCGAACTAAGGCTGATGAAAAAAATTAAACAAAATCAGTATTGGTATCAGCCCTAGAAAATCCATATCAGTCAATCTCTAGTTAAAACCCAAGCGCTATTGAACATGTACCGAGCAAAATATTACTGAAAATTGATTACTAATGCCTTACACTACTGAGTTGGAGCAAAAAGTAATCTGCCACTGTAATGCATTACTTTTGTAAAGCGTCTCTCCCAACCCTACTTATCAAGAAATTTATTACCCTGGTGCTACATTTGTAAAGAAACCCGAATTCTCTCAGGCAGCAGAATACACTAGAGACAAATAATGAGTCACTAATGTATTATATGACGACTTTAAAAAAAAAAAAAAAACTGTTAAATTTGTGCATATTTTTGTGCCTTTATAAATGTATGTTCCAGTTAACACACAAATACAACACAATGAGAACATGAGTAAAACAACTTTACAATGCACAAAAAAAAAGATATCATCTGTAGATTTTTAAATTCAGCTTCACAGATCTGATCATTTTGGCTTCTGGAAAGCTTCCTGTGAATACAAATGTCTAACAGTAATTCAAACACTGATTTTAATTTACTTACAGATTGTTATTTGTGTGCAGATGGATTTGTCTGACACACACAGATTAGGTTGCATCCAATGTTAAATAAAACACTAAACTAATAGTTATATTCCATTTGCGTAATAAAAAGGAAAGTGAAAGTATGTACACCTTTGACAACACTGAAATGAAATGCATTTTCAAGTCTGCAGAAGGTAATTTAAGCAACTCCCACACACCCTGAACGAGGCATTATCACAGGGAGCAGCGAATGAAGTGAAAGCTTTAGCCCGTCGTTATAAATCTGTCCACATTCTCACTCTTGGCTCAGAGTTGACATTCAACTTTTTCTCTCTTTAGAAAGAAAAAAAAATGTTGTGGACTAGGACAGGAGAAAACAGGACCGAGCCTCCACTACATCTCGGAGAACGCTGACTGTTCTCCCTGCGGCAGCTTCGTGAGCGATTCCATTCAGTGTCTGTACATAATTAATCACACACATCTCCCTCACGCTGACTGAGCTTGAACAAGGCTCAACTTCAATGAAACTCACCAAACAAATGACTGGACAGACAGGATGTGCGGTGGCAGGCAGCCGTTCCCCCAAGTGAAGGGAAGGGGGGGAAAAAATGTTGTTTCATCACAGTTAACTTACGAAACTGCGCTCTCAAGTCGCTTATCAGTGCAGACACTGTGCAGGAGATGATTCACTCTGCAGAAATCTGTGGATGAAGTGACAGCTCATGGAGTTTGAACAGGAGCCACATCAGAGAACTGGGAAAGGGTAAACCATGGTATGACTCAACCAATATGAGTTTTTCAATGGCTGATGATGATGCATATATTTTAGAGCAGGGACACTCAGACATGCATAGGCTAATGCTTTGACCTTGTTTTGATTAAAGTAATGTTCATTTTATGCTTGTTGTTTAAGCTGCAGGAGCTGAAATCAAGGGAAAAATGAAAGAATTAGAAAAGACACGCCTTCATTCTTTGGCTCTTCCCTCTCAGTCCAGATCAAAAGACTAAGGCTATGTCGTGAAAAATTTACTGTTGCAGGTGGGAGACCCCTTTGGTCCCTTTGACGCTCTTCCTCACTGTACTCTGGCATGTTGAATTTATGTCTCTGTCCTCCCTAATCTATGTAGCGGAGCTTCGTTAAGTAAATGCGCACAGAGTCAAGTCAAAGTCGGAGATCGAGCAGAATTGGAGCCGCATAAGTGTTTATTCATGCATCGAATAAACACTGAGTTGATATCTGCAGAAACAACCAACTTTTCGCTCTAGGAGACCATTTTTATATTGTCAAAAGTAGGCTGGGTTTAGCTAAAAACCATACCCATTTTTTATTATATTTTGAACATTAATCTAGTCACGTCAGAAACTCCCCTTTTTAGCTCGTCTCCGATAGGGTAGGGTCTTTTTGGTGTCTGTCAGGATTGGTCAAAACATATACATATGCAACCAATTCCCAGTATTAGTTTATCATATATTAATATGTAACTTTTTTCCAGAATATGTAAATTATTTCCCAGAATGTCCAAAATTTTCATTCACATGTACTTCTTTTGTACACCACGTTTTCCTAAACTTTCCATGAGCTCACGTTCTTTCTGGCTGCCCCGTTTTGTAACTTTCCATAAATTCACGTGTTCTTTTGATGGCTACATGTATTCGTTCTTTTGTGGGTCTCCCAGGAAAAAAAGTTAGCTACTCTGGTACAATCCACACATTACACTAAGAATAACTTCTGGCATGCAAATGAATGCAGGTTAAATACTTTTGAATACAAATTGAATACTTTTGATTAAAATACGGATTTTTTGACACCACAGCTAGTTCAAACTGCAGTCAAATGTGTCCCAAATCTGATTTTTTGCCACTATTTGACCTGTATCTGACCTGTTAAAGATGGTCTGAACAGCACAAATCTGATTTTTTAAATCCAACCCAGGCCACTTTCATATGTCGTCTTAAATCTGATACATATCGGATATTTTGCAATGCGACGTCAGTCTGAACGGTCAGGTTACATCTATCCGACCTTTACGTCACTGAAATGCCAGTACAGCCCGACTGCAACACGCTTGCGAACAGATATAGGTCGCCGGAGATGAGTGTCTTGTCGTGTGAGTGTTACAAAGAGGCGGTCACAGATATATTTAAACGTTCTTCTTGTCATTCGAAAATTATGAATGAAGTCTGTGTCAGTGAAGCCGCTAACATCACTATCCCACCACTCCTGACTCCGAGTCCGCATCCAAATACTCCGTTGTACGTAGCAGCCTTTGCACCACAAAAGGCCAGAGCAAAAAACCTGGCTCTCCTCTTTTTTAATCTTCTACTTAAAATTATTTGACTGTAATGGTGCTTACTTCAATTAGAGAGAAACTTTATCAGTGCCACACATGTGCCATTATGAGATGCCTCCATATTTACTTCCGTAAACACAGTGCGTGCTGCGTGGTCACGTATTACATCGGGACCTCTTTTGCGCATGCGGGTCACTTCAGGGTCGCATTCAGTTCATTCTGAGAACTGATAGAAGTCGCATTTAATTTGTTATATGAACGAGCACACAAAAAAATCGGATTTCACAAAAAAATCTGAATTGTGCATTAAGACCTGCCGTCTGAACATAGCCTAAATGTAAATCTAGATGACCTGACACACCACTGCCAAAAAGGTTTAAGTCACATATGAGTGGCCAGAACCTGCCATTACAAGGTAGATTTTCTACCGCCTGAAAATCAGAGACAGAATTCTTGTTTCCTCTCAGACCACTTGAACTGCACCATCATGAAACATACTGTAGTTATTACATTTTTGGCCAATGGAGCCAAAAAAAACTCCCCCAAAACTATAAAGCAGCTTCAATAACTTAATAATAAATATGTAAGTCTAGATAGACTCTTATTTCTCAGTTGAGAGCTGCTGAGAGATAATAAGTTAAAACTAGACCATTTCATTTGAACTCTTGATTTCTTATGTAGAAAGTAAAGATGACATTTTAGAGGCCAAACGCTTTTTACGCTCAATAAAAAGGACCTCACTACTCACTACTTATAATAATCTCTGAGCAAAAAAGTGGAATGTAACGTCAGGATGTTAGTTACGTTTGTCATGGACAGCCAGATTTTAACTGTGTTTTGTAATGTAGACCCATTTTCTTTCAGTCCATGAAAATACGACCAGGGTTTGACTAAGAAATTCCAATATCATGTGTTTTTTAAGAATGCATAGATCCATCAACCAAATGTCAGTATTGGCCTATTGACAAATGAGATGTGATTTCACTGATGGCACTGGACAAAGCTCATTTGTTTTGTCATGTTTAGGGTTCTTTCATATATTTATTACATTAAATGTATGCTCAGTCAAAGATTATAAAGTGAAATACATAAGATTATATAATTAATCAAAATTAAGATTTCTGGATTCCTCTGGCAGACCAAGGGGAGTAAACAAACAACAAATTAAACAAACAAAGCAAACTGACGAAGTGAGAGACAAACATCAGTAACAACAGGATTTAACATCTTTTTGTGCTTGATAAAATGCCACAACTAAATATTAACAACACATAAGAAACTACGTTTATTAAACAGAATGAACCTTTCTGCGATTAAAAAAAAACTATTATTGCCTAAGTGGACTTTTATTTTCTTGGGCTGCAGTGCACTTATTTTAATTAAAAATAAAAATTAACTAAATAAACATACAAAATGTATGAATGAGAACTCCAACTCTAGGTCACTTAATACCTCTCAGCAGAAGCAGCATCTCATTGAGTCTGAGAATGTGTCTGAATTCATTTACAATTAGTCAGCCTATCCCTAATGTGCAACAGATAATGTCATATACGATCTGTGTAATTACTGAAGGTTACACCTCAGAGACCAGATGTTATAGGGAATTAAATGTGTTAATTCTATTTGTAGACAAAAGATCATTTCAGTGGTGTTTTATAAGTTTGGACATAGTTTTTGGTGATACTCGTGATACTCAGAGGAATGATGGAGCTGTCAGTTTGTAGGATAGGAGTCACTGGGGGGTCTTGATGATAATGAGGTTATTGAAAAAAAGCTCCTTTGAAGACACCATTATTGACTTTGTGTAAGATGCAGAGGAGAACACATGCTGATTCTCAAAACACAAGCTGTCTCTGTTCTACTTGTTTTTGTGACATCCACATGTGGTGGATGTAACTGTGCACTGCAGAGTAGAACTAAGGTTTGTCACAGTAATCCGGAGTTTCATGGTGGCGTCATCAGAACTACATCCAGATTCTTTTCGACTTTTAATTTACTTCACAGTTATGTTTCTGGACACATTATCATTTTAGTGTCACTACACAGTGACCAAATGTGGATACTCAATTAGGGATTTAACGATTACCGGTATAACGATAAACCGCAGTAAAATTTCCGACGGTTAGTATTACCATTTAAATTCTAATTATGAAAATCGTGTTCGATTATCGCACTTTGAAAATCACGGTGACACTGTTCATTTTCTGGAGAAGCAGCGGCACTCCAGGCGGGCATGCTCAGTTTGCAATGTTTGGCCTCTGAAAACATGGCTGAAGGCACCTACATGGACTGTGCTCGGGAGATTCGGGGATAGCAGGCTCCTGCACGGACCCGGTCCATCTGAGAGCACACGGACCTGGTCCAAGTGGACAGAGAGAGGGAGAGAAAGAGCGCACAGACCCACTGCTTCAGATCTTCACCCACAGAGAAACCATCTGAATATAGATACTCAGGACAAACTCATGTCAGTTCAAATGGCCCAAATGAGTGAGCTTCAACTGTACAAAGACACATGATGTGTGTAAAACCCAAAGGAGAGGAGGCTTTATGAACTGAAGGACATCCAACAGTAAATCCAGCGACTGACCTCCAGAGGAACTGGACCATATGCCACTGTTGGAATTTGTCTGTCACTCACCAGGAGTGAACCACTGACCAGTCTGGATCAGATCACCCTAACATGTTTTAAAATCCTCATTCTTTCAGAATATTTGTATTAGTTCATTAAACAGTTCAGGAAAATATGATTGTGTTTCACTTTCTGTCTGTGTGTGTATAATAGTGTATATGTGTGACACGCTGAATGATTTGATCTGGAAAATGGTCAAACAAGCTCCACTATGACCTGTCCAACTACTTTTTTTTCCCACTCAAAAAACCACTCAATCAATAGGAGAACTGATAAGGAATTGGATTGGTGAGTAGAATCGACAATGGCATTAATATTGATAAAATCCTGTCAATTCCCACCCCTAGTGTAGATATCTGTCATGTCCATAAGTTTCAATCTTTAATTAACATTTGTATGTTTGATGTTTACATGTTAATATTTTAATGTTTCTGCAAACAGAAAATACATTGTGTGTGTTATTTATTTATTTTTTCAAAATAGAACTTGGTTAAATTGTTTCAGTGTGTGTATAAGTACTTTTTGAACATTTTGAGCACATTTCAACAATACCGCATAATAATGATAACCGTGATAATTTTGGTCACAATAACCATGATATGAAATTTTCCTATCGTTACATCCCTATAGTTAATATAATACCATTTAGGATTACATTACGGAAATGTGAGACGATTAGTGATTTTGCAAAAGTCTTAGGCCACCTAAAGTAAATAGGTAAAACACACCCTGATGTGAGAGTGAACTTCAGAATTGAGTGGCAGTACATACAATGACAACTTAGAAGAAATTGAGACTGTATAAAAAATGTAAATTAAAGTCAACAGTGGTATTAAAATGGACTTTGACTTGCAGTACTGTGCAAAAGTCTTACGTCACATTCAGCTTTGTTTTGTTTTTTTTCAGTGTTGAATTTAATATATATATTTATTTCTCATTCTCTTCTCTTCAGATATAAGAAGAAGATACAGGAAATATGTGTACAGCCTTAAAAGACACGCAATAAAACTGAACTAAATGTGCAGTAAAGGTTAAAGTCATTATTTAGTTTGACCCCTGACCCCATGAAAAGAAGCAGCACAATGAATGAAACTTTTTATAAAACATCAAAAAATTAATGCAATAAATCTCATAATGTCTGAATAAAAGGGTTGAAGACATGTTAAGTGCAAAGGGAGGTCACACTGAATACGACCACTATGGTTTACAGATGCTTTTTCTCTGAAACTTATTTTTCCTGCTCTACAAATTTCACATATCTAGACTGGATCTTAATGCAGAGACTGACAAATGCGTGTGTGGTCATTACAACTTTAATAAACCAACAAACCTAATATTGGACTAAGACTTGCACAGTACTGGATGTTATTAAGGCATACCTGGACTCTAATATTTGAGATGTATTTGCATTTCTCCATGCACTTCCAAAGTCGGGGTGACGGTTGTTGAAGAATAAACAGCAGTCTGACTGATTAACAGGTGCCTATCGATCGCACTTATTCAAGGGTTTGAAGTCTGATGTGAAAATTATTTGGTTTGTGTTGATTAGATTTTGTCTAGGAACTGCCCTCCTCCCATTTCACTTCCTTGATCTCATCAAGGACTACGTAGATGTAAGGGTAGAGACTGCGATCTGGTAGGATCGGCGATTCTACCAGTAGAGACTCCGATCGTAGTCTCTACCAGTAGAAACTCCGATCAGAGTCTCTACTGGTAGAAACTCCGATCCTGCCAGTAGAAGGGTTAGGGTTAGGGGTTAGGGTTCGGATTGGAGTTTCTACCAGTAGAGACTCTGATCGGAGTTTCTACTGGTAGAGACTACAATCGGAGTCTCTACTGGTAGAATCGCCGATCCTACCAGATCGCAGTCTCTACCCTGACATAGACATAAACACTAAAATACCACTGTTATTCTAGACCTGACAGGTGTCATGTAAATACCATATTTACATGACATTGCAAAGTACTGTTGCAAAGTTGACCTATTCAAGAGGGTACTTGAAGGAACAGAATATAGAGGTTCCACTCTCACAACTGAAAGCCTACCACCTGTGAAAAACCCCAATTTTTAAAATCATTGTATGCTGTGTGTAAACTGGCATTATAGTGGAATATTAATTTCCATTTACCATGTTGAGATTATCCATTTCTGAATAGGGGTGCTATTTTGTGCATGTAAACCTAATTACTGATGGCTTTCCACAATTCTCTGTTTGAATACAAACTGGTCGATAATAAAGTCCAAATACATTCTGAATTATTTGTTCAACACAACAGAGAAGAATGCAAGACTGAGGCCAGTATAGATGTTTTGTATCACATATGTAAGATGGTGAAAGTAGGTAGGGCTGTATAATCTGAATTATTGTGTCAGCAGTAATGATAAATACACAGTGAAAGCTGTATTCAGTGAAATAATGATGCTTTATGTAAGCAGTAGGGTAACAATACATTCTATATTTTTGTGCAATCTACTTATTCTTCACACCCACTGCTTATGTGACCATCTGGTTTGGATTTTGGATTTAGTCTCAGTGATACTGGGTAGAAAAAGGTCTCCTCTAGGGATGCAAACAATTAATCGACTAACGATTAGTTGTCCATAAGAATTTGCTCGATTAAATTATTAATTGTCAGTTAATTGCCCTTGTCTACCTGTCCACACCTGTCTGAAGGCTGCCAGTTTGTCCGCGCTGCGACACCACAGCTGGGATAGCCGGTCATCAAACCAGATCATGACGTTGATGAGTTAGAATGTCTTTATGGACATGGTGGAGCCAAACACAGACCAACCGTCTGAGTGTGGGAGCGGTGCACCCCCGAATAAATACACGCACAAATACGGGGTCGGTATCGGGGCGTTTTCCCTGGAGGTTGGTCTAGTCCACGGTCAGTGAGACAGAAGTTGAGAACACCCTCCAGGCTCCTGATTCAGGCCACAGGTATGTAATGCATTTGCAAAGCTTCAGGAGGTGGTGAAAAGATAAATGAGTGAAAAGTCTCACTTTCACTTCTGCGGGGGCACAGACTGCACCACCCTGTACCCCCATAGTATTATGTATTGTAAAAGAAACTCAGGTTCTCAGGAAAATCGCTGCTTATCAATTAATCGTTAATCGATCAATAAGGGCAACCAACTAACGATTAATGAAGTTATCGATTATTTGCATCCCTAGTCTCCAGATATCGGCCCCAATATCAACATTTTAGCTGGATCGGGGATCTGTAAAAGCAACTGATCCGTAACACTGATCCTTCCCTTTTACATCTTTGCGACACAGGCTACGTCATGCATGCCAAGAGTTAAGTGGAGTTGTTGCAAACAGACAGGCAACATGGAGCGAACTAAGGGGTCTGTGATTTGGAGGTATTTCAGCCTTACCTCACCAACTAGTTCAACAGTAGTTTGTAAAGCTTGTAAAGTGAATGTTGCCAGAGGTGGTGGCAGCACTGCCAAATACAACACGACAAATTCAATTAAGCAACTGCGGAAGCACCACGCAAAGGATCACCAGGAATTCTAGGAGCTCAACGGATCAAAAGGAGCCGCCGCTGCTGGAGGTAGTATGCACCTAATGTTGGTAGATGCTCTACATAATTTAATCTATATTATAAAAGCCAAGTGGCCTCTGTGTGCGAGCATGTGTGTCTGGGGATTCACACAAAATCTGGAAAGAGCTGACTGCTGCAGTTTGGCATACTTGTGTCTTTTTGGTCAAGGAACAGACTAGCGAAAACAGCAGGTTGATGGGACTAATATTTTGGCAGACATTAGTAATTTTGGAATACAAGTCTTACAATCATGTTGCTATACCCAGAACACTTTAGCAGTGACTGCTGGACAAATGCAGTACAGCATGCACAAATACACAACAGCATAAAAACTACCATATCTAGAACCCGTGGATCCATACATTTCAATGCTGTAGTAGTATTTAATACTTAATTGGATTCATGTGTTTAATCTTACTTTCTTAATATTTTCTTATTATCTTAATATTTTGTCTCAGGAAAGAAACTGTGGTCACATCCAACTCCTTCAGGATGTTTGTCCTGTTGGGGTTTGTAGCTTCTTAAGTCAACAATGATATTGCATTATCAGGTATCAACTGATACGCAAGGCTCCAGCATCACTATCAAAACTGAAAAAGTCTAATGGGTGCAATCCTACAGCAGCTGTAATTTGTGAGTTTCCTTTAAGCGCACACAGCAGACTTATAAGATCCAATGGTTACTGTATTACTATTACAATTCAACAACTTTCATCATCCTGAAAAGAACTGGATTTATAGAACTGCAAACACATACACCTTCAGTCACATTCACATCCTGCCATCTACACACCCACATTCATCTATAAATGCTCAATGCACATCACCTCATGAACGCTGATGCGCTAGAATGACCCTGGCAATCAATGGTTCTTTTCAGGACACTGTGGCAATAAGACCAGGAAATGGATTTCTTCTCAAAGAAAAATTTAAATCACAGCTTTTATTTCCAGATGTTGACGCTGTGTGCCAGTGGTGATGTGCAGGCTTAGATGACCAGAGAAGTGCTCACGGCAGCCATGTTGTCTCTTACATGCTGCACAGTCAGTCAGTGTATTTTTTTTAAAACATGCAAACGTACATGAAATATAAAAATGGTACTTTATGATAAATGATGCATTACTAAAAACTACTGACATACTGTTGTGCATTTGTTTAATGGTAGCCCCATAACTACTGCCTTGCTAGTGATGTTAAGGTGAAAATCTATGAATTCAGTATTATTCAACTGTAAAACTATGCAAATATGTAAATAATTTGTGTATACGTACAAAAACAATTAATATAGATAGAAGATTCTGTTTTATATTTCGTGTTCACTTCTGAATGTTTCTACCTGTCTTTTGCACTTTGTTTTTTGTATTTTTCCTGCTGTTTACACTGCAATTTCCCCACAGTGGAACCAATAAAGTTAAATTTTATCTTATTCACAGGCTAGACATTACTTCACCTTTAATTTCTACTGGATGGCTTCAGGTCACCACTGTCAATACCCCCGTCTCCAAATCATCTATTAGTGTTTCTGTACAAGCGTGTATATTCTCCTGTCAATTTTGTTTTTAATGCACCCATAACACACACCTGCATCATCTCTGCGTGGTATCACTGCTCTGCATGTGTTCACACCAGCTGCGTGTTTCCTGCTACTGCCTGCCCACATTTTATCACTATTTTCATTTCACCATAAAATTAGTTTCTAAGAAAAGTTCTTTGTAAATAATGTCCAAGCGGTCACATAATTTTAATTCAACCTCAGAGCAATGCAGTAAATGAGGGAGGAAAAGACAAAGAGGTCATACATGGGAATATTTTTTTCATGTCTGTCTGTCTACACTTTAAAACTATAGTAAAAGTGTCAGCCATGTTAAAAAAAAAAAAAAAGACCATGTGGTTTTAAATTAGCTTTTAATAGAGCTTTTCTCTGTCTATTTTTGTTGCGAGCTGCTTTTCTCACACATTAAAAATAGGCATCTGTTGTGTGAAATGAAAAAACAAGGAGCATAATAACAGTGTATCCCAGGCATGTACAGTCGTGTAAAAAATTATTAGACCAACAAAAGTCATAAAAACAATGGTTATGCAATCAAGTACTAACTCCTGTGTGTATCATGTGACTAAAACAGACAGAAAAGAAGACATGGAATGCCTAAAAGCACTGTTTTTGTCAGTACAATGCCATAGATATTGATGTAAGAACTGAAGTTATTTTGGTTATTATCAAGAAAACATGGAAAATAGCTACATACTAGAAGCACTCGGAGAGCGCAGACCTCCGCCAAGGCTGATCAGTGGCCCCCCCCGTGGGCCCCCCCCAGGCCAAGGAGGTTATGTTTTTGCCAGGGTTTGTTTGTCTGTCTGTCTGTTTGTCTGTCCATTAGTGTGCAACATAACTCAAAAAGTTATGGACAGATTTTGATGAAATTTTCAGCGTTTGTTGGAAATGGGACCCCCCGTGGGCCCCCCCACCCCCGATCACCACCAAAATTTAATCATTTCTTCCTTATCCCATTTCCAACAAACCCTGAAAATTTCATCAAAATCTGTCCATAACTTTTTGAGTTAAGTTGCACACTAACGGACAGACAGACAGACAGACAGACAGACAGACAAACAAACTAGAAAACACTCTGAGAGCGCAGACCTCCGCCCAGGGAGATCAGTGCCCCCCCCCCCCCTCCCCCTTTAGGTATCTAGAATTTACTGTATTTAAGTATATCAAGTAATCTACAATTTAATGTACTCAAGTACTGAAAGCAGTAGTAAATGTTAACAACCAAAGGCAGTTAAGATTTTGAATATTACGCTGCTGCTCACATCAGGTTGCAGACAGGTTGAGTGTGGACCGTCATTACCTCCGCCAAGGAGGTTATATTTTTGCCAGGGTTTGTTTGTTTGTCTGTCTGTTTGTTTGTTTGTTTGTCTGTCTGTTAGTGTGCAACATAACTCAAAAAGTTATGGACAGATTTTGATGAAATTTTCAGGGTTTGTTGGAAATGGGATAAGGAAGAAATGATTAAATTTTGGTCGTGATCGGGGGTGGGGGGGCCCACGGGGGGGGCGCAGACCAGAAAATTTCATCAAAATCTGTCCATAACTTTTTGAGTTATGTTGCACACTAATGGACAGACAAACAGACAGACAGACAGACAAACAAACCCTGGCAAAAACATAACCTCCTTGGCGTGGGGGGGGGGCCACTGATCACCCTTGGCGGAGGTCTGCGCTCTCCGAGTGCTTCTAGTTTGTTTGTTTGTTTGTTTGTCTGTCCGTTAGTGTGCAACATAACTCAAAAAGTTATGGACAGATTTGGATGAAATTTTCAGGGTTTGTTGGAAATGGGATAAGGAAGAAATGATTAAATTTTGGTGGTGATCGGGGGTGGGGGGCCCACGGGGGGGGGGGGCACTGATCAGCCTTGGCGGAGGTCTGCGCTCTCCAAGTGCTTCTAGTTTATTTTTTGTAACAATACTGCGCATTAAAAATGTATGGGAGTAGAAGTATGCAATTGAGTTAGGAAATGCAGTGAAGTACAAATGGAAGTAAACAGACTAAAAAATAAAGTACAAATTCTCCCAAAAAATACTTGAGTACAGTAGTGAAGTATTCTTACTTACTCTTAGTTACTACACAACACTGTTCCAGGGCACACTTAATATTCAGTGGGTCCTCAGTGATCAACTTTGTTAAACTCTAATAAAATGTGGTCACTATGTAAACACAATCATTAGAAGTCACCACATGAGATGTCTGAAGTTGTCTTACGTGGTCATGTCCCAAAGACAGGAGCTGAAGATGATGAAGTCAGATTTAAGTCCTCTCCTGAAGTCCTCCAGGATGCTCTCCATGTAGGGCGAGTACACACATGTGATGAAGTAGAAGCGCAGCAGGTGGTGGTCTGTGCGGTACTAGCGGACCTCCTTGTGCTCAGTACAGTTGGACATGGAACCCAGACAGCCTCCCTCCACCAGGCTGTCAGACTCTAAGGAAAACTCCCCCTAGACAACAGGAAGATCATAAAGGAAGGCACAGTGAGTCCAAGATGGTGTTTCATTTTCTCATAGCTTTAGTAGTACCTCATTGTGTCCTGAGCTTTTGATCATTTGTTATTCAGGATCATGTGAGATATCTTCTGCTTTGGAGGAGAGCTAGCACAAAAATACAGTGACTCTGGAATTAATTTAAAGTTTTCTACCATACTTTATATTGTTTGTACTCTTTGCAGAAAGATGGCGCACTTCTTGACTTACCTAGTAAATGGTTGATTAAGTGAATTTTATGATTCATTTTATCCAAGATCAGTAATTGAGGCAGTAACTGGATCCTTTACTTAATCAAAAGTACACATACTAAATGCAAACCTGCAATCACAACCCTAAGTATTACCAGAAAAATGTACTTCCAATATTAAAAGTAAAAATTGTGCAGTAAAGTTTTAGTATTCAAGATGGTGTTTTTGGATTCATATCACTGCTATGTTACTGTTTGTTGCATTTACTGCCGATGTATACAGGGATAGTCTGGATTCCATTCAAGCGCTGCTGAATAAAAACTGTCTGACAGCAAGTAAAGTGAGGAAAATATTACAAATTCACTGTAAACTTAAACTGATACTGATTTTAAGATGGATCTTTACTGCACATATCTCTAAAACTCCACTTTTCATGAGCTTCTCTAAGAGGTTGTGGTGGGATTTTGACCCTGGACAGTAAGAGACAAACTTCAGCCTGAAAATCTACTTGAAACTGGAAATAACCACTCTATGAACATGCCCCTACCCACGGCTAAGATTTCACCCTTGGCTTTTTGTGACCCCTCATCAGGTCACACACAGTATGATGTCAGTGAGTTTTGGGGATTTCTTTTCTTTTCTGACCCTTAGATATATATTGCAGTCTCCTGCTGAGTGCCACCTCTCAGGCTGGAAACAACTGCATTAAGAGTTACTGGAAACTACAGAAAATTCAGGGTCTTATAAGGAAAAAAATCCTGAGGTGTTATTTGTTCAATTTGGTAAGTATTTGCTTTTGATGATCACCTCCTGAGGCTACAGTTTATCCTCCATTTTATCCTCCATTTTAATTGCCACTACATCTCTGAGTGCAGCATACTAATTAAATCCACCGAGGCAGCTTTGAAAAGCTATTTGTTTCCAATTTATTAAAAGAGATGAGGACCGAAAGTCAAACTGAGCTGAGGCCTTGGAGTTGACAAGGGAGAAGTGCTTTCAAACATCACATTCTAAAAAAGGTATGCAGCTGCTGTTTCATGTGAATAAAAAGCTCCTGGAAAGACATACTTTGGACTTGAGCTGAGACAGACTCGGGTACTGATCCCTCTGAAGCAGCAGAACAATTTCCTTGTACATTGAACGATGCACTGAAATGAAAGAAACAAATACAACAAGTTTCACACATATCAAGCAACTGGAAGAGATTTTAATCAATTACAATATGCAAAATAAGAAAAAGGAAGCATGTTTAGAAATGAGATGTTAAAACTCAGCTAGCTCTTTTGTGGAAATACTTCAAATTAACATCTACCTTTGGAGTATTTGCTCAGTTTTTGTTTTTTGTTTTTTTTGTCACCAAACCCTGTATTATAAAAGCCACAAGGAAAAATACATCTCATTAACTGAAATAAAACAGAAAACTTTGCAAAAACACAAAACTACAATGGACAACACAACACAGACTAAATAAAATTGCAGGTAATAAGAATAAACTGGTGTTAAACCTATTCTGTAAATGCGATTTGAAGTCGTGCATTCTTTCATCCTACATCCATTAGCTTAAATGACTCAAGGTTTCACTCATAATACCTGCAAAACCACCAAGTAAAGACTAAAACCAGTCAATTCCTTGAAATAAAAATTATGTACTCTTAAAATTAACCTTCAAATTAAATCAAAAACCAAAAGGACACACTGAATAAAATAAAAAGTTAATGAGTAATTTAAAATACATACTGACTGTTACCTGCTTCTTGCTTGTGCATCTTACCTGAAACACCAAGAATCACTACAAACTTGTTGCGGAGCAGCTGGCTGACTTGGCTGCTTGTTATTGAAATCCCCGTTCCACAGCTGGTGTGATGTCTGGGGAAAACAGCAGATTTACAAAATTCTACATTTTACACCATTTACAATCTCTGACCTTTCTACAGAAGCAGAGAGAACAGCACTCTCATGCAGATAACGCACAACACCTCCAAGATTCACATGCTTTAGTCAAGCATTTTATATAACACTTAAATATTTTATCATCTGCAGAAAACAGGGACCAAGCTATGTGTAGTTTAATTTTCTTTATATTACAGGGCTCTGACCCCTACACTGACAACAACACAACTAAGCTAACATTAGTGGTTAAAGCAAACAGGCCAAGTACTTTTTACACATTTTACTTGAAAAGTAGAGTTGTTTCAAACTGTTATTTCTCATTTTATTTGATAAGGTAAGCACTTCCTCCACTAGTGTGTTTTAGTGCTTAAATCAACTGCCAATGTCAATTTTCCATTTTTGTGGACAATGAAGTCAACAAGAATGAGATTAATAGCCTGGTAGTTTTTGTTTTGTATCTGCTGACCGATTCCCATTACCTACAAAGTCATTTTAAAAATCATGAACTCCTGACATTAGACTTTAAATCCGGTGTTGACAACAGAGCAGAGGTTTAACCCTTTCATGCATGAATTATGAGAACCTTACTCAAGATATTTTTTTCTGAGTGTTTTTATTCCTCTTTAGGCATGAAAAAACAATATGATCCAGTTCTGTTTTTGTTTGTTTTTTTCAGGAGTTACAAAAATGTCCACTCAGCTGGACACCGTGCTTTTAATTTTTTAAGCAACAAAACATGTATTTAGAACTTAGTATCAGAAAGTGAAAAGGAAAACTATGCAATAAAAACATTTTTATGCTGCTTATTAGATAATTTCCCACATTTTATTTTAACCCTTTCATGCATAGTGGTCACTACAGTGGACAGCTATTCTCCAGCTGTTCTCTTGTATATTCATGGGTTTTGTCGTTTTAGTTGCATATCAGCCAACACAGTGGACACTTATGCATCATCCCATCCACTGCAATTCATACTGTTACTGTAATTTTGCTGTTCTTGATAAACCTGATCTGCCATAACATGATTTAAATCAATTGCTAATTATTAGACTGTAATTAACAGTTTTCTTAATCAAAAAGTTTTTTTTTTTTTTTGCATATTATCTCCATGAAGTGAATAATAACTAGTATCAGACTATGTTAAAATGTGAGAAAACATCAGATTAGCTGCATGAAAAATGTTTTTGTTTCATTGTTTTTCCTCTTCCCACTCCAAGTTTTTCTTCTTCCCACTTATTTTCGAGTGTAGATGAATGATTTTGGAATTTTGAATTTGCATGTATTCTGTAAATGCTCGAAACAAACAAAAAATGAATGAATGAATAGTTTTCACACACTATATGACTTTCTTATGATGGGCTTTAAATACATGTTTTTTTGCTTCAAAAATGTAATTCATGGTGTCCAGCTGAGTGGACGGTTTTGTAACTCCATGAAAAACCAGTTCAAAAAAAAAAAAAATTGCATTGTTTTTTTAAGCCTAAACAGGAATAAAAACACTCAAGAAAAAAATCTCAACTAAGCTTCTCATAATTCATGCATGAAAGGGTTAAGATATTCTAATACTAGCTATTATTCACTTCATGGAGATAATATGCAAAAAAAAAAAAAACCAAACAAACTGTTGTTTGTTGATTTACACTAAAACATGTTACTGGAGATCAGGTTTATCAAGAACATAAAGGTACATTAATGGTATGAATGTCAGTGTATTATGGGATGATGCATGAGTGCCTACTGTGTTGGCTGATATGGAACTAAAACAATAAAACCCATGAATATACAAGAGAACAAATGGAGAATAACTGTCCACTGGAGTGACCACTATGCATGAAAGGGTTAATTTAACAATACTTCAATGCTATATTTCAACATCATGTTAAATTTATGAGTGAAAACAACACAAACACACGGCCTCATCTGAAACAGTCAGGAGGTCTGTATTTGTTAGCTAGCTAACAACTGCTAAAACTGTTAATAGCAGCTCATAATTTCTATTTTTTGTCGCCAAATGCGGCGTGTTCGATACTAATTCCAATTTAATTCAAAGTTGTGTCTTTCTATCAACTCTGTGTGGCTTCTTACCTCTTTTTACCTTGTGGCAGTTAGCTTAATCAGTGCTTCTTTGTCTTAATCAGTTGCACCTTTTCCTCCCGTTTTAGCCGCGAGGACACACCCAGGTTAATTATTTGTTTATTTACTTCATTAATATAAACTCCAGATAATTTACAAAATACCTTAAATCTGACCTATGCACACATTTGTATATACACAGTTAATGTTTAAATGTTGATGTAACGCTAATCTTTAAAGCAGCGTTGTTAGTAATTGTTGAATCTGCTTTTGTGTAACACATGCATTTACCTGAGTATCCTGTCTGGATTCTGATTGGTTGGATAGTAACTCCTGATTGGCTATAAAACTACCATGGGTTCGGGTTTCAGGAAGTAGGTAGTGGACGTGATGAGTGCCAACATGGTCAGAGGAATGGTGCTTTATGACAACAGAATACCCAGGATCTCATCGCTCTTTATAAATGATATTAATTTTATGGGAGAAAAATGTACAAACAAATTCATGTGTGGTGCCCTCACATGTAATATTTTCCCCTTACCATTAAAACATAAAAAATGTATTAAAAGATTTTCCTAAAGAAACTAACACTGGGTTACAAAAAAATGTTTTTTGCAAGTTGTCTAGGTTTTTTCAACTGAATTAGAACCATTTTGCACCACTACATCCAAAAATGACATCTGTTTTTCTCAATCAGGTCAAGTTTTTTGGCTAATTTGATTTTGAAAAATTTGATCTTCTCACAAAATATAATAATTAATACCAAAATAAGATTGATAAGCACACTTTATGAAACTTGTGACTTGATTCCTGTTAGGTACAATGGTGTATTCACCGCAGATGTAGCAGAATACGTCAGGCTTATTTTTGCAAGATCTTCTAGTCGAAGCCATTTTATTCACCTGTAATATTAAAAAAAACATTAATCATAAATTGGCAAAAGCAAAATCTTCAGAACTCGTTTATTGCAAGAAATATGAAAGAATTTTGTATCATATGATGTGAAAATGCCCATAAATGTAAGCAAAAATGTTAAAAAGACAATATGTAGCATAGTTCAGAAAGTTGACCTGATTGAGCAAAATTAATGTGATTTTTGGATTCAGCACACCAAAATTATCCTAAAGCAGCTCAAAAAACTTAAACAATAAATTTGTTGTTGACCAGTGCAATCAAGATTAGAACCAAATACCTGACTCTACCCATACCCCCAAAAGCAAAAGAAACTCATTTTAAAACACTAAATGATATTTATCCTTGCAATGACTTTATGAGACAAAGATTTAATATTGAGAAAAAATAACTTTTTTCAGTAAATTTGAAATTGAATCTTTAGATCATTTGTTTTTTGACTTCTCGTACATCAGGACATTTTGGACAGCATTTCAAGACTGGACATCTGAGAAGGACATTCAATCGCCTAAACTGAAGTATAAAACATTAAATTCGGAGTTATGATGAAAAACAAAAAAGAGGAAATTATGTACAATACTTTAATTATTCTTGCTAAACAATTTATCCACAGATGCAGATTTATGAAGAACCACCCACTGTCCTAATTTACATAAATGAAATAACAAATTTAAAAAAACAAACACTGAAATATGTAAAAACCAAACAAGCCTTGATTGTGAAAATTGTAATGTATTAATACCTGATTAGACCTCTGACTTAATTTTTGCTATTTATTTTATTTTCATTTTAATTTTATGTATATGTATTCTTTACAAATTTTGTACACAATAAGTTTGATGTTAATGCTCAGTCTGGGGGGAAAAAAAAAAAAAAAAAGTGTTTCTCTATGGAATTCTTTAGAATGTATGGCCAGAGTTTGATCAATAAAGTTGGAAAAAAAAACAAAAAACTCCTGATTGACTATACAACTACCATGGATTCGGGACTCAGGAAGTAGGTGGTGGGAGGTTTTTTTTTTTTTTTTTAATGTTTCATGTGTTTTATTTTCAAAATATACATGAACAAATTAGTAAGATTCTAAAAATACGTTTCTAGGTTTTTTAGAATTGCCTCAAACATCACACTTCTTTTTTACTACATTAGTAACCTCTACATTATTTAGTTTGTAGTAGATAGTGGAAGTGATGAGTGAGTAGGCAGAATAAAAGCATGTGAAATTGGACAATAAAGTTGGCCATTCTCCGAAGTTAATCTGTTTCACTTCTGCTGATTCATTCGGTCAAAAGAAACTCACCACCACATGACAAGAGTAGGCTTATTCAAAGCACATTTTAAGTAACTGTCCACCAATTAGACATTTTCACCTGTTTCCTCCAGTCCTTTTTTTTATTTGGTTCAGTTAATTATAAGTAGTTTGATAGTTAAATTAAACTTGTGCTTAGACATTGAGCCTCAATTTCCTTATCTGACAATGTATTATTTGTATGTCTGTGAAATAAACACTGACAAACCCACACTTTATTGGTAGATGTTGGAGTAAATGTTCAGAACATTTGTAATATTTAAACACGAGAGAAGAAAACATTCTTTCTTCTTTTTGAATAAAAAAAAATTGTCCTAAATCTGAATTTATTAGTATTTTTACACAAGCAAAGATATTACCACTGGAACAGCATAATTAATTGACTAACTACAAAAGAGAGAGTAGAGAGAGGTAATATTTAGGATGTCTTTCTGCATTCTATTTTGAGTTTTAGGTATGAGATGAAAGAAAAAAATCTGAATGACATGTACTTTATATATTTTGTCTCACAATCAAGCAAATGAACACCAGAAATAATCACATTCATTTTGCAGTTCACAGTATTCTCCGTAGTAATGACATATTTGACTTTTCACCTAATTGTGCAGGACTAATTTCAACTATAACATAATACATAATACAAAATAAATAAATAAATACATTTTTAAAAGTCAGTACTTAAAAATTCCGCAAACAGCAAAAACTTAAGTATTTAACCAATGGGTAAGGACCATAGCTCCAAAATAAAGCCAAGTAGAAGTATCTTAAAGCTGTAAACTTATACTGGACTTCTCTGTATAAATAAATAAATAAATACCAAGGAGTCCTTCAGGTCTCATCTGTGTTATCTGGACTCTCTAATAGGTGATCTGGATTTTTAGGTTTGATGTCTGCTGTGTCAGGCTTTCACTGACAGGTCTGTATAACAGCTCTCTCACCTGCTTGGTCAAATTTCAGTTTCTGTTTATTTGATCAAATGCTGTGCTTGTGGTTAATAAGTTCCACTATAAAATGTAATGTTACAGAATGTTTGATGAAGTTTACTGTTTTACTAAGTCAATAAGTCATCAGTGAACCTCTGACTCCCATAGTTCCATTCCTTTTGTCCAAACATGCTGATTACTTACTCAAAAAAGCCAACATGGTGATGGCCAAATCACAAGCTCCTGGCTTCAGAAACCCGTGTTTGTCACCATGGTTCCTCTGTTCACTAATTATAGACACTCAGTGTGTTTGATGCCAATACTTTGCTGTTTTTCTGGACCCTCTGCCATTCATTCAATGTGTCCCATTCCAGATGTTCAAACAAAGCTACATGACATCTGACTCTTCTCCATATGCCAACAATCAAGCAGTACTTTATATTGTATCTGAGAGAGAGCAATGGGTGCTTCTATGAAACTGGTCCCTAAAAACAGGACAGAGAGGCAAAAAATTCAAAACCAGATGTAGACTAATGTTATGAAGCAAGTTTGGAAGCACTTTGGGTCTATTTTAAAAATAAATATTTACTGAGATAGAAGAGAAACTGTTTTTCAGATAAAACACATTTTTACCTCTGCCAAGGAGGTTATGTTTTTGTTGGCATTGGTCTGTCTGTCTGTCTGTCTGTCTGTCTGTCTGTCTGTCTGTCTGTCTGTCTGTCTGTCTGTCTGCATGCAAGATAACTCAAAAAGTTATGGATGGATTTGGATGAAAATTTCAGGAAATGTTGATACTGGCACAAGTAACAAATGATTAAATTTTGGTGGTGACTGGGGGTGGGGGGGGCACTGTTCTGCCTTGGTGTTGGTCTGCACTCAACGAGTGCTTCTAGTTATATTATTTTTTATACAAAAATTTTCGTGTAACACAGAAAAAGGACACAAAAATTACTACTACTACTATTTTTTGAAAATCTTTTTATTCTCTCATGAGTACATTTTGGGAATCAAAGTGACTATGCAAGGCAGAGTGTTTGACAAAAATGACCGTTGTTGCAAAATCACTCACAATTTATTTGTCTTTAAATGGGCAGGTTCTGCATGTAACGCACATGGACATAATGGTTTCATACGAAACCTGGAATGAGACTGAGATTCATGAAAAACCTGCATGTCTGGATTAGAAAAACCACTAGGATCGACACATTAAACACAGTGTCTTTATCTATAGTCTATAGAGGACCATTTCAAGCCATGTTTTCAAGAGAGTGATGCATAAATAAGGAACTGCTTCTTTAGTATTGAAAATACTGTTTCTTTTAGGGTTTTTTTTTTATCTGGGAGAAATGACCCTGAAAGATCAATGGCTACATTCTGACTGCATGGAACAGTTACCCAAACATGGAGTTAGTTCATATACGACTCAGATCTGTTTTGTTTTGTTTTTTTTCATCGTGGTGTGAACATAAACCAAATTAGAAGCTAATCTTTTCTTTTCTGGTTTGGGCCAGTTCACTGGTGCTCCTTCAGATACTCATCAGATTCATTGCGATGCAGCCTCATTGTTGTCATATTGAAATCAAAGGTGTATTGACTCCTACCACCTGCACAGCTTAGACTGTACAGTGTATTACATTTGCAGAGGAACATTACAAATCCATCTGTCCATTCATTTTCTGAACCCGCTTTATCCTCACTAGGGTCACGGGGGTCGCTGGAGCCTATCCCAGCTACTTATGGGTACACCCTGGACATGTCACCAGTTCATCACAGGGCTGACATGTAGAGACAAACAATCACACTCACATTCACACCTATGGGCAATTTAGATTAACCAATTAACCTATCAGTGCATGTCTTCGGATTTTTGGAGGAAGCCGGAGTACGCGGACAGAACCCACGCAGACACGGGGAGAACATGCAAACTCCACACAGAAAGGTCCCATGGAATTGAACCCAGGACCTTCTTGCTGTGAGGCACAAGTGCTATCCACTACACCACCGTATCACCCACACTGCAAATCCAGTTTGTTAAATTTGAAATAAAAGCTTGCATCATGTTTTACATGGACACTTGCCAGAGATGTTCAGAGGGCTCCACTGTCCACTTAGGATCATGTAAAAAGCACATGTTAATACCAGTGGCGGCTGCTCGTCTTTCAGAGAGGGGAAGCTCATTGTCGGCTTACATTAAAAAAAAAAAAAAAGTCAAGTTATTTAAACATAAATTCGTCCCTCCGTTCCTTTTTAAGAAAATGGTCAGTGACCTTATCGTACCAAGTAAACAAGAAAACATTGAAATTATGTTAAAGTGAAACAAGGAAGTACAATGAGTATGTTTTATTTACAGTGCAAGAAATGAACAAGTCATTTCGTAGTGGTTTCTCTCTCAATTTCACAGCAGAATATGCGACGGTATTAAACTGAACTGTGTCAGTGAAGGAGGAGATCTCAAAATAGCTGTCAATCAAATGGGATTCAGCCTTTCGACTGATCCTCCAATCAGCACATGGAAGCCTGGCGTCCAGCCCGGCCGAGCTCCGCCCACAGCTCCATTCACCCCCAGAGACACCGAGTGTCCGGGGGCGGGACAACATCGTGGCATTTATCCAATTACCGTCCAGTTTTGAGTCAATGAAAACAACTGTTCCACTCAGTCCCATTGAAGTGCATGGACGCTGAACGTCTATGGACAAATGCACTGAGCAGAGATGGAATGAGAAAACAGTGCAACGGGAATGTATGAGAAGTGAACAACATCGAGTCTGTTGATTTGTGATAAAGCTGATTCTGAACAAACTCGTCTGTGAGATGAACGTGTTCTAACACATTTGTAGTCAATAAAATGTCAACACAACCGTACATATTTGACCATTTAATTTTCATAATCTTAGGGGAAGCCGTGCTTCCCTTGCAGTCTATGAGAAATTGCCTCTGGTTAATACCAGTCTGAACAGTCATACTGTAATTGGTGCAACATTTCTTTCACTCTAGATTCATCATTTAGCGATTCTACACTGGTGGGAGTTACTCTGTGATGAAATTTGGCTCTTATTTTTTTCAATCTCAACTTCATTATCATCTGCTCACAAATTTGGTGGCTTGTTCTGCCAACTCCTGAATGAAACCACAAAGTCTGACTTCACTGTGACAGCATGTTGCATGTGATACAATTATTTGTACATGCATATCAGTTTAGGACTATGTTAAAGTCATACCTGAATCATGGATATTTGACACAAAAGATCTGATGGGAGGGTCGGACATAAGAACAGGTTGAATTCTACAAATGCTGGGGAAAGGTGCCGTAGTGGTTCCATCCATGGTAATTGATAAAAGGAGCTAAAATGTGTTACTTGGCTTAAAATTAAGTCACAGTAGCAGAAGTCCTGGCGCTTTGAAGAGTTATGGGAAAGGAGATGCTACTGTCGGACATATAAAGTTCATCCCTGCACAAAACATCCATCTGGAAACTGTGGGTCGTGTTTTCTGTCTCTAATTATGCAAATGAGAGATGGTTTAAAGAAGGAAGTGCAACAAAGAAAATTAAACACATGAACCTTAAATGAGAAAACCATGCATCACTTTTCCAAGAAGCTCCAACAGCAGCTATGATGGATGCCACCGTCTCTCTACTGTTGTTAATTTAAATGAACTTTTTTAACATTTACACGGTGGTCACATAAAATGAAAGCCTAGGATGTTTATGGAGAATTTATGAAGCACTAATAACTATGGACATCAATATTATAAAGTCACTGTGCCTTTGTGAAATAATGAAACATTAGGAATTAGTAACAGTTGTTTAATCATCTACTCATAAATAAATGCTTAAATGTGTATCAGAGGTAATTTTTATGTCATTTAGTGTTTTTTATTTGAAAATATTCAGAGACTGCTTTTATTTCAGAACACTGTGTCACAGTGGCCTTTTTTTTTTTTTTTTACTTTTATTGAAGTGACACCAAGTGACAAAGAGATTCATATACAGTATTATACAATATTTACATTTACATTACATCATCATAACGTGGGGGAAGGGGGTGGTGGTTAAGATATATGGCATGTAATATACAAAAGAAATAAAATGTCAGTCAGTAATAAAAAACAACATCCTGTCTTGGTTGTGTAAATGTTCTGTGTGTGGAGTGTGTAAGATGTGTATGTGGTGTGACTGTTGTGATGTGGGCTTCTAAAAAATTATTAATTATTATTATTTATTTTTTTTAAGTATAAAAATCAGGGATATGACCAAAGACAATCATTAGGTAACTGAAACTAAATGAGAAGAAGAGAAAGGAAAAGGAGAGAGAGAGAGAAA
This sequence comes from Sphaeramia orbicularis, assembly GCF_902148855.1. Taxonomy (NCBI): domain Eukaryota; kingdom Metazoa; phylum Chordata; class Actinopteri; order Kurtiformes; family Apogonidae; genus Sphaeramia; species Sphaeramia orbicularis. The sequence goes on along the minus strand of NC_043974.1, from coordinate 16,823,108 downwards.
AGGAGGAAAATGGAGGTAATATAAATAAATAAATAAATTAATTAATTAATGAAAATAACCAAATGAGATTAAAAATACAATTTATCTACATTTGATGCCATTACCCCCACTGCCTCATCTTGCCATCACAGCACTGCTGCAACTTTCTGGCCTTTTTTAAATTAACCCTTTCATGCATGAATTATGAGACCCTTAATCAAAATTTTTTCCTGAGTGTTTTTATTCCTCTTTAGGCATGAAAAAAATAATGTGATTGAAAATTTTCTTCTGAAAAATAAATCAAAAATAAATATATAAATAAAATAAAAATAATTAAAAAAAAATACATTAAAAAAATAATAATGAAAAAAAAATTCTTATGAACCTATTTTTCATGAAGTTGCAAAAATGTCCACTCAGCTGGACACCACACATTTAATTTTTGACGCACAAAAACATGTATTTATTGATAAAATGTGTGGAAAACTATGGGGAGGGCTTGTGATTCTAGGGATTTATGCTCAGGGGAGATGTACATAATGTTACCAATTCATGTCAGAAAAGATGTGTAGTGTCTTAAAACTTTAATACAGATATGTGTTTAAAAAAAAAATAATAATAATAAAATTCATGAATATACAAGAGAACAGTTGTAGAATAGCTGTCCAATGTAGTGACCTGTATACATGAAAGGGTTAATATAGGAAGTGATTCTTTCGTAAGACACAGAAGGAACAGAGAAGTGAAAGTGGAAATCTTCAGAAATGAGTGCGATGTTGAGTAGGGCAGATGAGGAAAAGATGATAGAAAAAAAAAGAGAGGGCGTCTTAAGGCAAATGAGGAGGAATCTTCTGCCGGGTAAATGGCAGAAGATGAGAGTAAATCTACAGCCAAGTGAGAAGGGCTGTCTGGATCTAAAACAGGTAAGTGAGAGAAGTGGAAGAGGAATCATCATATGGGAGCTGAAGTATGCTAAAAAGGGAAAAAAAAGGTAAGAAGGGACACAGGGATAGTACTGCTGATCACACAGGAAGCAGAAATCACAGACAGTTTCCAGTATGTACCTGTGTGGGTGTTCCAATAGTGGTCAATAAAACATAAGCACAACGCACAAACTGAGCAAAATTAAGTCAAAAAGTCAATCCAGGGTAACAACAAAAACACTGACCTTGGTACGAAAGGGAATAAATCAGACTTATAAGACAGCTGGAAACAGAATAACCACCCAGAGAAGTCTGATAAACCCCCATAATTCACTAACTGGATTAAAGAGATGCGATTTTTAACCCATAAAGATGAGACCAAAACCAAAACCATCTACAGATCTAAAATACCTGTTGATCCACTAATCCCATCAATTCATGTCAATAATTGGTGTGAAATACAGTTTGTTGTCTTTTCATGGTCATCAGATATGACCCATTTGGACATTCAGAGGCTCTTTAGTGAAAGTGGAAACACCATCATCTTCTACAACATTGATTCACCAGAAAACCCATGGAGTTGGATCAATGACAGTAGATGGAGACACTGGGTTTATGTTCAGTTAATGATAGATTGGACTGAAAAAGTCCCTTTTTCTTCAGCTTTGTTTTTGAAATAACCCTCAAATTTTATCTGAGCTTTTATAAACCTCTACATGATCAGTAAATTAAATGTAGAAAAATATGTGATTTATGCTGATAAAATACAAAATATAGAAAATAATATCTGTTAGAAAAATATAATGTTAGACTATTAGGCTATATCCTGTAAACAACAGGTGTCCAGAGCACGAGTCATGGATGGGTTATGATCAGGGCCGGATTAACTCTTCATTGTACCCTGGGCAACAATATTCAAGGGCCCCATCATCACAACCCCAGGATCCCTATAATCTGGCAAAATACAGAATAAATTCCAGGAATATATGTAAATATACCCCATACTTCAATATTTGACTATCATCAAATGCATTTTGATGTACAAATGTGTAAATGCTCGTAGAACTACAAGTGCACCACTATAGCCTCTTGTCAAGGCCACTCACTTGCATATGATGATATGAAAACAAAACACATTAGCATCAGTATAATCTAAAATTGATCCACTACATTAGAAAGAGAGGGAAGTGTCCTCCATTTTCACCAAAAATAAATAAGAAACCATTTCCAAAGTATCCAGTATTTATTTAAGAACACTTTTTGCGGACAGTTTCATTTATAAGCAAAAGATAACCAGATATTTTCGTTATGCCTGAGCTACCCAGGGCCCTTCAGAGGTCGCGGGCCCCTGGGCAATTGCCCAGTTGCCCATATGGTTAATCCGGGCTTGGTTATGATGACATATTCTGTAAGAATGTCTGGACATATCCACTCAGGATATGTCTATTTCATTGCTATCTGCTTGTTTTCCATCCAGTTTGGGACTAGAGCGGCCTGCTGCCCTTAGGGAGATCAGGCCATAGGGTAGATGGGAGAAGAGTACAAACGCGGTCACTGAACCCACGCATCACTGTGTTTTGGATACCTAAGCCAATGGTGAACTTGATCAACGTCATTATGTTTGTAGACTTGGACCAATGATTGTAATATTCATGTTCTTTTATAAGATCTTAAACTTCCTGGTGTTAGTCAGTCAGCTGCTGCATCTCGCTGTAGGTACTTGACTCCTTGCAAGTAAAATCTTCTGATTCCAGAATCCACCGACTCCGTCTTTTGTCTCAGCGTGTATCACAGAATTTTTCTATCAATATCTATATTATAAAAGCCAAGTGGCCTCTGTGTGCATGTATGTGTGTCTTGGGATTCACACAAAATCCGGTAAGAGCTGATTGCTGCAGTTTGGTATACTTATGTATTTTTGGTCAAGGAACAGACTAGTGAAAAACAGCAAGTTGATAGGACCATTGTTTTGGGAGATATTAGTAATTTTGGAATACAATAGCCTTACAATCATGTTGCTATACCCAGAATGCTTTGGCGGTGACTGCTGGACAAATGTGGTACAGCATGCACAAATACACAACAGCATAAAAACTACCACGTCGAGAACCTGTGGATCCCCACAGGCCAACGCACTAGTTATTAATAAATGGTGATAAATGACTTACAAAATGCTAAATATACAGTGTATCAGAAAAAACAACACAAGCTCAAATGTACTCAAAACTTGCATCAAACTTGCATTTTCTTTAGCCGCTTTGTTGTTTTGTTTTGTTTGTGAAGTGTCTTTGACTGTCCAAAAAAGCACAATATGAGTATGATGTATGATGTATGATGATAATGATGATGATGATGATGATGATTATTATTATTATTATTATTATTATTATTATTATAAAATCATAATGTGAAGACGTTTTGAAAATGTGGTCATGTGTTTATTGACCATATAATTCTCCCTTGATTGACACCAGTGTCCTGGGTCAGTTTTCACGCTTCAGTGAACGATAATTTGAATTGTGTAAAATAAAAGTCTTTTGCACATGGAAGTGTAAGGGTTAATATGAGATCTGTCACCATGGATGACAAGTTCCATTGGTCTTTTACTTGCATACATAAAACAGGAAAAAAAGAATTACATGTTTTACATTACATTACATGCCCCTCCCCTACCATCGATGCAAAGCCTACATACTAAAGGGTTAATTGGATTGACTTAATGTTCCTGATACCACTACCACTACATTCCTTTTTCTCCTCAGGTTTGCCTCTTCACGTTCTTATTTTTTCTGTGTTTCTGGGAGGTTTGGATTTGGATTTGATTTTCCTCAGCCTTCACAGGCCCGATCACTGCCAAACTCGCCAAATGAATAGAAACATTACCTGACTATCTACTAGGCACAATTTCATGTCTGTATTCAAATGTTGTGAGTAGGGATGGGAATCAAGAACCGGTTCTTTTTGAGAACCGGATCCCTGTAGCTTGATTCCTTGGAATCGTTTGCCTGCCTGCTTAACGATTCTGCTCATCGATTCCACCTTGGTTGCGCATGTGCGATGACGTCACACGTACCCTGGATTGTTTTGGTCAGAATGTAGCCAACATGGTGTTGAGGCAGAAACGGTCTAAAAAGACGACACCAGGTCCATTTGTAACACTGGCAAAGCTTCCATTTCTTCAAAAGGGTGAAATCCCTCTAGTATGCTCAAACATTTGTCCACAGCATGTGATTCATTCACAGGAATGACATGTATGGGGCAGCCATGGCTCAGGTGGTAGAGCGGGTTGTCCAATAACCGAAGGGTTGGTGGTTCGGATCCCGCTCTATCCTAGTCAGTCCGTTGTGTCCTTGGGCAAGACACTTCACCCTCCTTGCCTCCAGTGCCACTCACACTGGTGTATGAATGCGCATGAATGTTTGGTGGTGGTCGGAGGGGCTGTAGGCGCGAATTGGCAGCCATGCTTCTGCCAGCCTGCCCCAAGGCAACTGTGGCTGCAGATGTAGTTTACCACCACCAGAGGGAGAATGTGAGAGCGAATGAATAATGAATCAATAATGTAAAGCACTCTGGGTGTCTAGAAAAACACTATATAAAATCCAATCCATTATTATTTGATACGCTACTTGGCGACACTTGTGAATGTAGTGGCAATTCTGTAAATTGCCTTAGAGTCTGGTTTTGACCAACTCTATATATAAAGTGTCATGAGATAACTTTTTTGTGATCTGGCGCTATATAAATAAAATTTGATTGATTGAGTGATTTAATTGGTTTTCCCCTGTAAGTCGCTTTGGAAAAAAGCGTCTGCCAAATGCATAAACATAAACATAGTGGCAGAGTGAATGCCGGGCCTAGTTCCGGTGCGGGCAACAAATGTCGTACCCAAATACAAGTTTCTGAAGGTAGGGGAAAGGAAATGAGGAGCACAACAACGGGAGACGAGCCGAGTTGAGTTGAGCTGGTTTGACATAGTGGAAATGTGGCAATAGAGGAGTAAAGTGTAAAGCGTCTTAAGCGTCTTAAGTTTCACTTTCACTGCGCCCCCACCCCGAACCAGGCATGGCTTCATCTGTTATTATTATTATTTGTACATACTGTATATATTAGATTTCTGTGCAGATGGAAATATAAAAGACAGTTAATGCAAACACACCTGTTTGTACTCTTTTATTCCCTCACCCAATGAGAATCGATAAGAGAATCGGATCGATAAGCAAAATCAGTAAAGGAATTGGAATCCTTAAATTTTTAACGATAGTGGTGGCAGACAAGTTCTACTTATCATGCTATCGTACAATGGCACCACGGGTACAATGCTGCTGGTACATATATTAAAAGAAAAAAGAGGTAGCTGAGGTGAAAAACAGAGGAAGATCAGGGGAGTGTGTAGAAATATGGGAAATATTCTAGAGGAACATAACCTGGTTGAGAACAGGAGCTTAATGAGTGATACTTTTACAGAGAAAGAATGTCTGTGGAGTCCAGGTGACGGCTTTGGCAGGTAAGAAAAGGAAAAGAAGATGCAAAAATGGGAGGGAGTGGTGGAAAAAACATGACAAAGATGCTGGACAAAAAAGAAAAGAAGAAGACGAGGATGACTCCAGACGACAAAACCTCCAAATCTCCAAACCCAGATGGAGTTTATAAGACATAACCAAATCTAAGTGCTCTGTCCTGTAAAGCCCTGACTTCATCTGCAGCCCTCTGTCTGAAGGCCACAGTGGCCCGAGGAGCCATATTAGCGTATTTATACACCTCCCTCAGGCCTGTGGCTGCACACAGCTTGATTTATAGACAGTGGGAGTGGAAAAACTCAGCGTTTTCATTTAGATCACGTCTTCTGTCTGGTGCTGAATCCACCCCATGGGTTTGTTTGGGCGCCAGGCGGCCTGGTAATGGGCAAGGAAAACGTCTACATCGATATATCTCCCCACGAGGGCATTCCTCTACGCTGTCCGATAGCGTTCCACTCGAACCGTGGACTCTCCAAATGCATTAGTCTCCGGGGAGAGAAGAGCTGCCTGTAGATCTCATTTTCAACAGAGTGCAATCCATTTAGAGCAGGTGAGGGCGAAGACTACCCACAGTGCAAAGCGTTCATTGTTCCTCATCACGACACCACTGTGAGACTCAATTAGTCTGAATCTTTGATTTCACTAAGACACTAACACATGGGGAGGATTAACGTAAAAGATGGCATTTTCCAGGCTTCTCCAATAATTACTCAACTCTTACTAATCTTACATCATAAGACTTCAGTTTTCATTTGTGCAGCTCGACACAAAAATTAAATTCCACTTGGCTGGAATGAAGAAAGATAATACTTCACATTCTGTCTCTTTTCTACTCATATTAGGGAAAAGACAGATACTACTCATAGGGAAAATGTTCTCATGGGGAGCCACTGAGAATCAGATAAGCACAAGGACAAAATACTCTGAACAGTCCCTTCCCTACTGTCTCTAGTGTTTCCTGTCTGTCTTTAGTTTCCTCGAATAAATGAAGGGAAAACAAACCCCTAAGAATAGCCTTAAAGAACATAAGAATCTGACAAATGTACAATATAGTTTTAGTTTAGTTTATTTCAGACACAGACATAATACAAAACATATGGAACAAAAATAAATAAATAAATAAATAAATAAATAAATAAAAATAATAATAATAAACAATACACAAATAAAATATCACATAATAATAATAATAATAATAATAATAATAATAATAATAATAATAATAATAATAATAAACAATACACAAATAAAAAATCAAATAATAGGAAAAAAAAACAACTGTTGTGCTTGAAAGGGAGTAGGAAGAAGCCACGGCTTATCCAGTCCTACCCCCTGATTCCAGTCCTCAGACTGTTAGTGCTAAATCACTTGATATATAACATAAGATTGTGATTATCTATAAACACACCCCTACCAACCTGTACCCCCATACAGTCACATACACATCTACATACACACATTTAGTCACATACACATATACATACACACTAGTTTATGTCTACCGCTGTACATCAACATATAGGCTACTGTATAAAGACAATCTGCTTTCACATTAAAACTGAGAGCTATTTATGTGTCAACATCCAAATGAAATGTTCAGTCACACCTATGGGCAATTTAGTTTAACCGATTAACGTATCAGTGCATGTGTTTGGATGGTGGGAGGAAGCCGGAGTACCCAGAGAAAACCCACATAGACATGGGGAGAACATGCAAACTCCACACAGAAAGGTCCCACCCCCATCGACTGGTGTCGGAACTGAACTCAGGACCTACTTGATGTGAGGCATGAGTGCTATCCACTGCACCACTGTATCACCCAAATGAAATGTTCTCTACAACTAAACTTTCCTTAGTGATTTATTGACTATGGAAATTTCTTAAATAGTTTCCCTTTTTACTAAAAATCAGGCATTTTCCTACATCTAAGTCCCTGATCATGTAGATGTTCATAAAAGCTCAGAGTAAATTGAAAAATAATTTTATCAAAACAGGGAAAACTGAAGAAAAAAAGCAAAATATATCATGACCTGAACATAAAAAGTGTGTCCATGCACTGTTATTGATCCAACTCCATGGGTTTTACTGGTGAATCAATGCTGTAGAAGATGACGGTGTTTCCATGGTAACTAAGGTGCCTCTGAACGTATAATTACATAATAACATATAATATCGACTTTATTCTGTGTATTTTGTATTTTATCAGCATAAATCACATATTTTTCTATATTTAATTTACTGATCATATAGAGGTTTATAAAAGCTCAGATTAAAGTTAATGGTTATTTTTTCAAAAACAAAGAAAACTGAAGAAAAAGGGACTTTTTCAATAAATCTGTTATTAACTGAACATAATTCCGGTGTCTCCTTCCGCTGTCATTGATCAAACTCCATGGGTTTTACTGGTGAATCAATGTTGTAGAAGATGACGGTGTTTCCACGGTAACTACAAAGCCTCTGGGTCATATCTGATAACCATGAAAAGATGAGAATCTGCATTTTACTTGAACTATTTACATTATTATTTTGTCCTCTCAAGGATTAAGCAGTTTGTAAAAATGAATGAATTTTACAGGTAAATAAAGTTGCAGTTTGTGGTACAGATAATCCAGTAAAATCTGGAAACAGCTTAGTGGACTGCATCTGACGTACATGAAACACACACCGCCAATAAGAGCCAGTTTAAAAAAAACACAAAAACAACAACCAGTGGCATCGAGTATTAAAAGAGGTGAAAACCACTACAAGTCTGCTCATTGTAATGCAATGATGCCTTCAGCGACTCCGAACAGATCATGAAGAAAGAAAGTTTAACTGTAAGTTTTTTGACTTGTAAAATTATCTTTTAACTTGACGGAGGTGAATGATGTGAAATACGTTAATAATAATAATAATAATACATTTTATTTATTGGTGCCTTTCTTGGCACATAAACAGGAGAGTATAAAATAAGCAATAAAACAGAGTAAAAAACAAAAGGCAGGTTAAAAATTGGTCGATGCAGTTGTGGTCACAAATTGAAAGTGGTCCTAAACAGATGGATGAGGTAAGTGGCTGTTTTACTAGTAGTTTTATTATAATGGAATCAAAAAATTACCTGTGTTAGTTATTTTTCTTAAACAAGGTCCCATGGAGTATAACACTCTATTTTGGAGATAATTTTACATTTACATTCACATTTATGTATTTGGCAGATGCGTTTTTCCAAAGCGACTTACAGGGGAAAAACCAAAATAAAGATTAAAATACAAGAATAGATTAAAGACATAAAACAACTGTACAAATAAAAACAGTGTCGCACAGAAGAATAAAAAAGCAAAATGGTAGACTAAAAAACAAGAATAGATTAAAAAGACATAAAAACACATGTACAATTAAAAATAGGACCAATGGCCCCGTAGCTTACCGGCCAAATTAAAAGCTTTGGGAAATGTATCCAGATGCCATTTATTATCACCCAGTTCTGTGTATTTATTATATTACAGAAATAGCCCATGTTTTGGTCATATTCCAATCAGATCTGTAAAAAAATCAAATTCCAACTTGATATCATTGATACTTACTGATTTATTGGATCAATCCACTTCCTATCTGTTATAATGGGGAAATTTTTCAAAGTCACACCAAATCCAGAATCAGATCCAGATGGAAATAATTTCAATACCTTGTGTTGACATCATCATACAGAAGCTGTATACCAGGTCTGAAGGCAATCAGAACTGTAGTTTCAGAAAAGAAGACGATTGAAAATGTTTCCCCATAAGAGCCCATGTTAAATTTTCCTTAAGTTCCCGGATCCAGAAGAAGATCCTGATCAGCATGTGGACATTATGTTTTGGTCATCTCCCCATCAGGGCTGGACTGTAGAAATTTACACTGGATATCATTTATATTTACTGAGCTATTGCATCGATCCACTTCCTATCTCTTATAATGGGGAAATTTTTCAAAGTGGCACCAAATCCAGAATCAGATCCAGATCCAAATAATTTCCCTCACTTTTGTTGACATCATTATAAAGAAGCTGTATACCAAGTTCGAAGGCAATCGGAATGGTAGTTTCGGAGCAGAAGACGATTGAAAATTTTGTAACGGATGACAGACGACAACAACAGATGACAACAACAGACGACAACAACAGACGACAACAACAGACGACAACAACAGACGACGCTGGACGCTGCATGACAACAATAGCTTACAGCCTGTCAGCCGGTAAGCTAAAAACAGTGAAATAAAAACACCAAGTAAAACAACAGGGACGGCCTTAAGATAATGTTTAAATGTTCGATGTGTAATATTTGGTGATATCTAGTAGTGAAAGTGCAGATTATATTGCTCGACCCTCATCTCCTCCTGACCTACAATAGCCTCATAAAGTGCAAAAGTTTCTCGTTTGAACAATATTTGTATGGTCTGTTCTGAGTTTTGTACGTCTACACTCAAACATGATGACAGGAATTGTTAAGACTTCCAGGTCACATGGTAAAACTGTTACGACGAAGTAAATGGGTCCAAATAACTTTGCTGCTAGAAATAGTAACTGTTTGATTTATTTAATTTTTAAAAAAATGTTTACATATCTCTTGTCTAATTTATTGATAACAGTAAAGTTTATTTTATGGTTAGATAAGTCTGGCAAATTCTATTTATGAGCAGGTGGGGTTGCCTTAGGTTATATATGGCAGCCGCGACCGATTCTAATCAACCTGTTCATTGATCTGTTCACCATCGACAGACGCAAACAGCTCCCAGGACGCTAAGCCTTCTGGGTAATGTAGTTTCCGGGTTAATATAGTCACTGCAGTTAGTCTAATGCACAGGTGTCAAACATACGGCCCGGGGGCCAAAACCGGCCCGCTAAAAGGTCCAATCTGGCCCCTGGGATGAATTTGAGAAATGCAAATATTGTAATGAAAATATTAACAGTCAAGGATTTGAAAATCATTTTAGGTCAATTCAATCTGAAGTGGGTAAGACCAGTAAAATACAATCATAACAACCTGTAAATAGTGAAAAACGCTAAATTTTGTCTTTGTTTTAGTGTAAAAAAAGTAAAATTACACAAAAATGTTTATAATGACAGACTATCCTTTTACAAAAAAATTTAAATAACCTGAACAAATATGAAATATAAGAAATGTCTTAAGAGACGTATGAAGAATTTTACCAATATTCTGCCTGTTACCAAATGTTTTGTGTATTTGTAGATCCACTGTGATCTGTATCTTGTGATTCACATGTATACATGATAAACAAATGTGTAATACTGTTAAAATTGTACTTATTTTTCTTAAGAATTTTCAGGTTGTTCATATTTGTTCATGTTGTGTTCAAGTACAGTTCATAGATGTAAACATTTTCTTTACGGAATTTTATTTTTTCACCCAAAAACATCGAGAAAATTTTGGTGTCGACATTATTTATAAGTTCTTAATCTATTATTTATATTATTTTACTGGTCCGGCCCACTTTAGATCAGATTAGGCTGAATGTGGCCCCTGAACTAAAATGATTTTGACACCCCTGGTCTAATGTGTTCTGTGTTATAAGTCTGCTTTGTTATGTGGAAGACAACTTTGTTTGCTGGTTATTTGTTTTATATGTGTGTAGAATAGGGATGTAACGATTACCGGGATAACAATAAACCGCGGTAAAATTTCCGATGGATAGTATTACTGTTTAAATTGTAATTATTATGATAACTGTGTTCTGTTTCTGCACTTAGAAAAGTAGAAAACTTGATATGAACATGATCAAACAGGCTCCACTATGACCTGTCCAACTACTTTTTTTCCACTCAAAAAAACCCACTCAGGAATCAATAGGAGAATTGATAAGGAATTGGATTGGTAAACAGAATCGACAATGGCATTAATATTATTAAAATCCTATCAATTCCCACCCCTAGTGCAGATATCTCTGGTCATAAGGTGCCATCTTTAATGCATATTTGTATGTTTGATGTTTACATGTTAATATTTGAATGTTTCTGCCACAGAAAGTACATTGTGTGTTATTTCATTATTATTTTTTTTTTTTTTTCAAAATCAGAGGCAATATCTCATAGACTGCAAGGGAAGCTCGGCTTCCCCTAAAATTATGAAATTTAAATGGTTAAATATGTACGGTTGTGTTGACATTTCACTGACTACAAATGTGTTAGAACACGTTCATCTCACAGACGAGTTTGTTCAGAATCAGCTTTATCACAAATCATCAGACTCGATGTTGTTCACTTCTCATACATTCCCGTTGCGCTGTTTTCTCATTCGATCTCTGCTCAGTACATTTGCCCGTAGACGCTCAGCGTCCATGCACTTCAATGGGACTGAGTGGAACAGTTGTTTTCATTGACTCAAAACTGGACGGTAATTGGATAAATGCCACGATGTTGTCCCGCCCCCGGACACTCGGTGTCTCTGGGGGTGAATGGAGCTGTGGGCGGAGCTTGGCCAGACTGGACGCCGGGCTTCCACATGCTGATTGGAAGATCAGTCGAAAGGCTGAATCCCGTTTGATTGACAGCTATTTTGAGATCTACTCCTTCACTGACAGTTCAGTTTAATACCGTCGCGCATTCTGCTGTGAAATCGAGAAAGAAACCACTGTGAAATTACTCGTTCATTTCTTGCACTGTAAATAAAACACACTCACTGTACTTCCTTGTTTCAATTTAACATAATTTCAACGTTTTCTTGTTTAGCTGGTACGATACGACCATTTTCTTAAAAAGGAACGGAGGGCCAAATTTATATTTAAATAACTTGATTTTTTTTTTTTTTTAATGTAAGCTGACAATGAGCTTCCCCTCTCTGAAAGACGAGCAGCCGCCACTGTTCAAAACACAACTTGGTTAAATTATTTCAGTGTGCTTATAAGTACTTTTTGAACATTTTGAGCACATTCCAACAATACCGCAATAATAATGATAACCGTGATAATTTTGGTCACAATAACCGTGATATGAAATTGTCATATCGTTACATCCCTAGTGTCGAGTATATTGTAATTATGTATTTCGATGTGTCCCTTTTTATTTAAAGGTTGATGACCTGTGGTAAAAAATAAACAACAAAAGGATAAACAGGAGTCATAACATCGTGTGTTGCCTGTCCTGCCTTTTCAGAGAACTAAAGTTTTGAAACGTCCAAACAGTAATGCACCTTAATGCTGGACGTGACCTCCTATCAAGTGAAGAAAAGTTGAAAAAAATCCAATATAGTACAATATAAATGACTCACATTCGCATTTAACTCTAAAATCTTTCATTTTTGTGAGAAATTGGACTCATTAAACACAATATTTTCATATGATGAGGAGGTGTTGATAATACAATAATATTCAATATGTTTCTTTGGAGAAAAAAGTTAAATAGATTGAAATAATGCTGAAATAACTGTTTGCTGTAATGACATCCCTTCTCTCTTTCTGCCGTCTCTCTATAATCACGATCAAATAAAGAACAAATGCAAAAAAACCCGGCATTTTAATTTCATCCAGCTCCGTTATTTGACTTAAATTACCGCCTCGTGGATGTATGCCTCCGTCAATTTAAGTTTCAGTTTACGTCTGTGTCTGTCTAGACTCATAAAATATGGAGTGAAGAAATGTAATAAAAAGGAATAAAGTGTATTTTGGGGAAAGGGAAGTTCTCAATACCAGTGAGACTTGGAGACTACTTTTATAGAAGACGATGATGTTGAACGTTTTTGCAGAATGTGATGTCGAAGTGTCGAAGTGAAGTTGATTTCTGACCTTTTGGCCAAAGACGTGAACGTGATTGACAGCCAGATTCTACCTGTGAGTGAATAAGGCGCAATTCCGTTTTTCTCAGTGTCATACCCATAATGCTCTCTGCCATGTCTGTCACCGTCACTGAGGTGTAAAAATCCAGAATCTGTACAAACATTTCTCATTTCTAACATTTTAACGCTGGATATCAGAAGTTTCCTATGGCTGTAAATAGGAACAAAATGCTTCCTTTTAAACTGAGGGGGCATTTCAGGTAAAAGCTGCAGCAAAATTTCATTCAGTTTCTTATTTTACGAAACTTAACTCATAACTCAGTTTCATTTTGGCTCTTGTTGTGTGTTATGACCCTTTGAGCTGTGTGCTGATTGCTCTATATGGATCTATTATAAACTGAGAATCTTTTATCTCTTATCACCTCTCTAATCTGTTTTGTACTTCTACTTTCTATTTGGTTTTGGTTTATTTTGTGGAGAAGAAACCTGTGCGAATACTGGGAGTAAGGAGGTTCAAGGGCCAAGAACCACTGTCGGCCAAACTTCTGTTCATATGGAGCATGTTGAGCCGCATTATGTAATAAATTCCTATTATGTAATAAAAGTTCAAAATGCAATAAGAATGTGACGTCATCTTGTAATAAAGCCACATAATGTAATAAATTGACGCATTTTGTAATAAACTACCTCAATGCATTATGTAGTAAATTTTTTCACATTATATAGTAAGTTATTACAATTTGAGAAATTTATTAAAAAATGCACTTGACACATTTTTATTTAAAAAAAAATGTAATAACATGGTGTAATGTAATAATCCAAATTAATATAATTTCAGAGCAATTTAGAAGAAATTAGTCACAGGAGCTACAGGTAATGTAATCAGAACTTTAACCGCACAGTTTAAAGATTAATTTCGCACATTGTTATTATATTGCCATGTCAGTTGTGTCTGATACAGTGTCTTATGATCTTGGAAATGAAACATGTTTTTACATTTTCCTAATAAGAATGTCGTGTCATCTTGTAATAAAGCCACATTATGTAATAAAGTGGCGCATTTTGTAATAAACTACCTTAATGCATTATGTAGTAAATTTTTTCACATTATGTAGTAAGTTATTACAATTTGAGAAATTTATTACAAAATGCACTTTACACATTTTTATTTTCAGGAAAATGTAAAAACATGTTTCATTTCCAAGATCATAACATACTGTATCAGACACAACTTACACAGCAATATAATAACAATGTGCTAAATTAATCTTTAAACTGTGTGGTTAAAGTTCTGATTCCATTACCTGTAGCTCCTGTGACTAATTTCTTCTAAATTGCTCTGAAATTACATTAATTTGGATTGTTATTACATAATAAAACATGTTATTACATTTTTTAAAAAAAAATAAAAATGTGTCAAGTGCATTTTGTAATAAATTTCTCAAACTGTAATAACTTACTACAGAATGTGAAAAAATTTACTACATAATGTGTTGGGGTAGTTTATTACAAAATGCGTCAGTTTATTACATAATGCGGCATTATTACAAGATGACGTGACATTCTTATTACATTTTGAACTTTTATTACATAATGGGAATTTATTACATAATGTGGCTCAACAAGAAGAACCTTAAAGTTTTCTGCAGCTTCAAAATGTGAAAACTATCCTGTAAAACTGTTTGTCAACCTTGGGGTCGCCTGGAATTCAAATGGGGTCGCCTGAAATTTCTAGTTATTGATAAAAAATACAAATAAAAGCATATTAATAAAAATATATGGTGAGTTGAGAGAGACAATCCCAATCCATAAAAGACATGATAAACTGTGAAGCTGAAACTGAAGCACTGTGGTACTGTTTATCTTTCAAATGTTCATTGTGGTCGGTTTCAGATGCTGCAGCTCTTTCCTAATTCATAGTTTGAGTTATTGTTTGTTCAGTATTAACCCTTTCATGCACGAATTATGAGAACCTTAATCAAATTTTTTTCCTGAGTGTTTTTATTCCTCTTTAGGCATGAAAAAAACAATGCGATTGAAAATTTTCCTCTGAAAAATAAATTTAAAAAATAAAATAAATAAAATAAAAATAATTTAAAAAAAAAGAAATTAAGAAAAAAGAAAAAAAAAAAAAAAAGAAAAAAAATTCTTATGAGCGTATTTTTCATGAAGTAGCAAAAATGTCCACCCAGCTGGACACCACACGTTTAATTTTTGATGCACAGAAACATGTATTTACTGATAAATTGTGTGAAAACTATGGGGAGGGCTTGTGATTCTGGGGGTTTATGCTACATATAATGTTACCAATTCATGCCAGAAAAGATATGTAGTGTCTTAAAACTTTAATAAAGATATGTGTAAAAAAAACAAAACAAAACAAGGAAAAAAAAGAAAAGAACAACAAAATCCATGAATATACAAGAGAACAGCTGTAGAATAGCTTTCCACTAGAGTGACCACTGTGAATGAAAGGGTTAATTGTCAGCCTTGTAAATCCAAGCTGGACTGACTGTACATATCCTGACCAAGGAAAATAAAATTCTTACTTTGTGCAGTAATCTACACCTGGCTTTTCTGCCTCCGTCCATAATAATATACATTATATCGACTAAATGTCTCCAATTAACATTTATTTGCAACATAGTATAGTAGTGTAGAGGCAGAAAAGCCGGATGTGGATTACTGCACAAAGTGAGAATTTTATCATTATTATTATTTAGCTTGTATTCACATCAGCTGACACTAGTGTGAGATTTGAAGACAATAATTAAAGAGACTTGAGTTGGTGAAAAACTTCTGACATATTTACGACCTCAACCCTTCTCAGTAACAACCAGTGGCGATTTCTCATAGACCGCAAGGGAAGCCCGGCTTCCCCTAAAATTACAAAAATTAAATGGTTAAATATGTACAGTTCTGTTGACATTTCATTGACTACAAATGTGTTAGAATACGTTCATCTCAAAGATGAGTTCGTTCAGAATCAGCTTTATCACAAACCAACGGACGCGATGTTGTTCACTTCTCATACATTCCCGTTGCGCTGTTTTCTCATTCGATCTCTGCTCAGTACTGTGAAAGGCTAAGTACAAAGGCTGAACCCAAAAGCAAGACCACAAAAAACCAGTAAGGTTTAGTGTTTTTATTAAACACTTTAACAGGGACAGATATACAACACAGAGATAATATAACTTCTGTGAAGCCACCGGATCCGGGGGAAAACGTCTGGGCTGCGGGTGAATACAGCAGACGACCGGCTTGGCCGAGCCAGGAAAACCCCAACGGAATCCCCACTAGGGACAAACAGGGTGGTCAAAAAACAAGCCAAGTCATACACGGAAAAGCAGTCACACAAGCAACGGTACATGGGGGACAGGCAGACTCACGGTAGTAATCCAGGCGAAGGTCGAAGCACAGGTAATCGGTGGAGGCTGAGGTAATAAAGGGAGTAGGCAGAGACAGAGTCGGGTAAGGAACCAGGTCGAATGACGAGCAGGCAGGATAGGAACAGGCTGAATCAGTGGTCAAAGGACGAAAACGGGTCAAACACGGCAGACAAACGAACAGGATCCAAAACGCTGGTAAGTAAACACAACAAGTTGTAGAGCACAAACTGGCAACTAAACAGGGAAGACTGAGGGTTTAAATACACAGGAGGGCGGGAAGACAATTAGACACAGGTGGAGGTAATCAGGGAGGAGTCAGGTAATCAGCACAGGTGGAGCAATCAGGGAAAGGAAGTAAAGACACCAGACATGACACATGAGGGAAACTTAACAAAATAAAACAGGAAATGACAGACAAAACAGAAAAGACAGACAAATCCAGACACAGTCTGGGAGCAGACATGACAAGTGCATTTGTCCGTAGACTGCGGGCGTCTCTGGGCTTCAGTGGGACTGAGTGGAACAGTTTTTTTCATTGCCTCAAAACTGGACGGTAATTGGATAAATGCCACCATGTTATCCTGCCCCTGGACGCTGGGCGTCTCTAGGGGTGAATGGAGCTGTGGGCGGAGCTCGGCCGGGCTGGACGCCAGAATCCCACGTGCTGATTGGAGGATCAGTCGAAAGGCTGAATCCCATTTGATTGACAGCTGTTTTGAGATCTACTCCTTCACTGACACAGTTCAGTTTAATACTGTCGCACATTCTGCTGTGAAATCAGAGAAACTACGACGAAATTACTTGTTCATTTCTTGCACCGTAAATAAAACACACTCATTGTACTTCCTTGTTTCAATTTAACATAATTTCAGTGTTTTCTTGTTTCAGTTACATAATTTAATCATGTCTTGTTCGAGTTTAATATCGTTTTGTAGATAGTTAAATCAATCAAACTGTCGGCTAGGTCGGAGTGAAAGGAGCATCTGTTGTTTAAAAAGGCTGAAGTCTTACACCTGCAACACAATGGGCCAAGGCCGTCTGAGCAGCCTAGCTCTGCTGGACATTCAGAGGACACTGGTCCAGTCCCTGGAAAAGACGCCTACTGGGTACAATAAGGTCACTGAGCATTTTCTTAAAAAGGAACGGAGGGCCGAATGTATGTTTGAATAACTCGACAATTTTTATTTATTTTTTTAAATTTTTATTTATTTATTTTGATGTAAGCCGACAATGAGCTTCCTCTGTCTGAAAGACGAGCAGCTGCCACTGGTAACAACATTAGTAATACCTCCACAGTTGTCACCATGTTTGTTATTATTGACTTTCTTCTTCTCTCATAAACTTATTCGTAGTATGCAGACAGTATGTTGGTGAACAGTGGTGCTTTCTGGTAGATTGATTGACAAATGCTCATTCCAACACAATGGATGCATAACGGTAGTGACGCTTCACAACGTTTTAAGTCAACACACCTTTTTATGTAGGTAAATTAAGCATATGTGGTACTTAAAAGAACCCCCACAAGCGATTTGTAAAGGGGAAGACACTGTGAACCTCCAGGGACAGAGGTTTCTGTTAGGGTGCAGAGACTACACCAGAACTGTGGATAAACTCACCTGGACATCTCTACACTCATGTACGAAATAAAGACAGACGCTTACCTGTCTCGACTCCGAAATACAACCAGATAGTCCATTCATTAAAGGGTTTCAGGTGTGTCAATGTGACGTGGACACTCACAGGTTCCGCCCACATGCCGACCAACTAGGCCAGGGGTCAGCAACCCTGGTCCTCCAGAACTACTATCCTGCATGTTTTAGATGTTTCCCTCTTCCAACACACCTGATTCAAATGATAAGTCTAACATCAAGCTCTGCAGAAGCCTGATAACGACCGTCAGGTGTGCTGGAAGAGGGAAACATCTAAAACAGGCAGGATAGTGGCTCTCAAGGACCAGGGTTGCTGACCCCTGAACTACGCCTATTTACACTTGTGTACTTCTATGAAACTGGGTTCATTTTGATTCATTTAGACCCAATAATAAAAAAAGAAATTTAGACATATTTCCTCCCAGGATGTACCTAATGATGACCTCAGATAAACGCAACAAAATTATACTCTTGCTCTAAGCCATCCCAAAATTAAGGAATTTTTAATAAAATATTGGGGCAAAAAATTGGAACAGGAAAAGCTACCTACAGGTGTCAGTGCATTTGATCTGGAAAACATGGCTGTAAATGATCTTATATACAGCGATAAATAAAGACACTGTGTTAAATTTGAGGATCCTAGTGGTTTTTCTAATCCAGACATGCAGGTTTTTCATGAATCTCAGTGTCATTCCAGGTTTTGTATGTAACCCATCATGTCCACTTGTGTTACACGCAGAACCTGCTCATTTAAACGTATATAAATGATGAATGATTTTGCAACAGTGGTCATTTTTGTGAAACACTCTCCCTTGCATGATTAGTTGAATTCAAGGGCAGCCATGGCTCAGGTGGTAGAGCGGGTCGTCCAATAACTGAAGGGTTGGCGGTTCAAATCCCGCTCTGTCCATGTGCTGTTGTGTCCTTGGGCAAGACACTTCACCCTCCTTGCCTCCAGTGCCACTCACACTGGTGTGTGAATGCGTATGAATGTTTGGTGGTGGTCAGCGGGGCCGTAGGCGCAGATTGGCAGCCACGCTTCTGTCAGTCTGCCCCAGGACAGCTGTGGATACAGATGTAGTTTACCACCACCAGAGGGAGAATGTGAGAGTGAATGAATAATGGATCAATAATGTAAAGCGCTTTGGGTGTCTAGAAAAGCGCTATATAAAAAAATATCCAATCCATTAATTCAATTCCCAACATGTACCTGTGAGAGACTAAACAGTTGCGTGTAATTTTCATGCCCTTTTTTCTGTGTTTGTATAGATTTTTGTATTAAAAATAACATAAAAATATGTTTTATCTGAAAAAGTTTCTCTTTTTAAATATTTATTTCTAAAATAGACCCATAGTGCTTCCAAACTTGCTTCATAACATTAGTCTAGATCTGGTTTGAATTTTTAGCCCCCATGTTCTGTTTTTAGTGACCAGTTTCATTGAAGCACCCACGTCATAGGACAGGGCTGTCAAACTCATTACAGTTCAGGGGCCACATTTAGCCAAATTTGATGTGAAGTGGGCCGGACCAGTGAAATAACAACATAATAATATATAAATAATGTCAACTCCAAACCTTCCTCCATGTTTTAGAGCGAAAAAAGTATAATTATGTGACGAAAATGTTTACATCTACCAACTCTCCTTTAAAACAATGTGAATAACATGAACAAACAGAAATTTCTTAAGAAAACTAAGTTCAATTTTAGCAATATTCTGTCTCAGTTTATCATTCAAACATGTAAACTACAATGTACAGTGGATCAAGAAATACACAAAAAATTTAATAACAGAATATTGGTAAAATTACACTTCAGACATTTCAAAATGTTCATATTTCTTCAGGTTATTTGTGTTTTTTTGAAATGACAGTTTGTTTTAGTGTAAATACAATAAAACAACATGAAAATGTTTACATTTACAAAGAGACAAATTTGGAGTTGAGTATTTATAGGTTATTATGATAGTATTTTACTGATCCGACCCACTAGAGATTACTGTATGTGGAACCAGAACTAAAATGATTAATATCTTCAGTGTAGTTTTTGCATTTCACAAAATTCATCCCAGGGGCCAGATTGAACCCTTTGGGGGGCCGGATTTGGCCCCCAGGCCACATGTTTGACACCTATTCAGTCTAATATGATCTAAAGTGGGCCGGACCAGTAAAATAATATAAATAATAGGATAAGAACTGATAAATAATGTCAACTCCAAAGTTTTCTCTATATTTTTGAGGGAAAAAGAGTAAAATTCCGTAATGTAAATGTTTACATCTATGAACTGTACTTGAACGTAACATGAACAAATATGGACCTGGAAATTCTTACGAAAAATGAGTGCAATTTTAACAATATTACGCCTTAATTTATCATTTATACATATGCGTTACAACTTAAAGATCACAGTGGATCTACAAATACACAAAACATTTAGTAACAAGCCGAATATTGGTACAATTCCACATACTTCTCTTAAGATATTTGAGGTTGTTCATATTTGTTCAGGTTATTCATATTTTGTTTGTAAAAAGCTAGTCTGTAAATGTAAACATTTTTGTGTAATTTTCCTTTTTTTTTTTTTTTTTTTTGCAGTTTTAATTATTTATAGGTTATTATGATAGTATTTTACTGGTCTGACCCACTTTAGGTTGAACTGACCTAAAATTATTTGAACATCCTTGATTGTTAATATCTTCAGTGTAATTTTTGCATTTCACAAAATTCATCCCAGGGGCCAGATTGAACCCTTTGGGGGGGCCGGATTTGGCCCCCGGGCCACATGTTTGACACCTGTGTCATAGGATGAGCCCCCATGATCCACAACCAAAGATAGCACTATGTAACCACATTATTTACACAGCTTTAGGAGTAGGAGGAATTAAAGTTTTTATCAACAATTTCACCTCTACATAGGCTATAAATCAGTCTACAGGCTGTTATTATGCATTTGGAAAACTGAAACCTGAACCTGTTTTTTAATATATCCCATAGATACATATACACTGTTGTCCATAAAGTTGGAATAATTTTCTTTTCAGACACATTCCTCTTTTTATTCACATCACCTTTGACCAGCTTCAATGATTCCATAATGAGTCCCAGTTACACTTTATCTGTCAAAAATAAATCACGTTGTCACAATCATTTCATGTAAACAGGTAAAAATATTTAATTCCAACTTTATGGGCAACAGTGTAGATTTAGGTCATTTTATACAGAATGAAAAAGGCTTGGTGATAGTTTTAGTAAAAAAATTTATGTAACAATTCAAAATTCATAACACACAGCAAAAGACATTCAAATCAACATGAGCGACCGGGGTGTGTCCTGCAAGCCCCAAGCATCCACAAGTCCTCCGCCGTCGTGTAAACAGTGTTGAAAAGAAGCTGCTGTGTGATTGGCTCTTCTTCCTCCTGATAGGCCTCCATTATTTGTGTTTTCCACATTCCTGTTACAATACAATAAATTAGAAAACGTGTCAAATAAAACATGGAGGAGTTGACTTGCGGTAAACTGAATGTGACAAGAAGATTTTCAAGCATTTTGGGACACACCCCAGGTATGAAAAGACCTCTTTGGCACGTAACACAAATCATAAAACGCAACGTAAGTGTAAACAAAACAACAGTCATTACGAAATGCTTTTTTTTTTTTTAAAAAAACACAAGACAGCATTAACAGATTAAAAAACAAAATAATCCTAAAAAAAAAAAAAAAAAAAAAAAAAAAAAAAAAAGATTTGGCAAATCCCCCAGCGGTAACACTCGTCTCAGTCTGCAAGGCCTCCGTGCAAAACCGCGTCGTTGTGGGTGATGTCAGAGCGCTGGAGGTGGAGGGTAAAAGGGGCGGGGTCAAAATGGCGAAGGGGGGATAGGAGGGTAAAGTAAGGTTTCATTTTGAAGTTTGGACTGGTATGAGTCCTGTTTGTTCTTTCGTGTCTCCGGCTTTAACTTTGTGTTTGTCCTCCTCTACTATGCGCGACAGCTCTGTGGTTTACCAGCCAAAGTCTCTTTAGTGCAAATGGGCTGTCAGCCGCTGCCCCCTCCCAGGGTGGAGGCGGGGGGATGAAGGTCATTTTCGTGGCGGAGAAGAGGCTGTGTTTGGTTTGGCACCTGGGACCGGTCTGAAAGGAGAGGAAGGAAGAAGTGTAAGTGATCCAGCACCCATTTAAAGAAAAAGACCGGAGGCGCATATTTTACATTTTTAATAAATCTAATGTTAACATGAAAAACAACAATCAGCTCGTCCTTCGAACAAATACCGACTGTCTACTAAAGTTTGATTTGTGTTTTCACTCTGTGCTGCAGGGCTCTGTTTTTACCCATTAAAGGAGTTTTTTTTCCCTTATTACACTTACTGAAGTCGACAACAGAGCCAAGAGGAGCTCATGTCCTTTCAATAGCGGGGTGTAAACACACATCAGACACTTAGATTTAATACTTTGAATCAATCTATTCATGGGTCATAGATGGAGTTCATGTCCTCTATTTCCTATTAAGTTTTAACTACTTTCACGACTGAGTTATGGACAATACATATTTATTAATCAAACATCGTAGGTAAATCCAAAGGTGAGTAGTATATATGCAGAGGTGGAGGATGCACACACAGTCTGGACTCAAATAGATTCTGTTAATACACACAAATGACAGACACTAGTCGCTTTTCCATTGACCCTCAAATTGCACAAATATAACTTGCGCATAAAAATTTATCTAATGGAAAAATGACAATTTCGCCAAAAGTCTCATTTTTCGATTAAAAGTTTTTGCGCTGGCAAGAGGGGGTTTTTCGGGCGTAGTGTAAATGGTATATCATGCAAAACTGCAATGGAAAGACCTTTTTTTGCAACAAGAGTCAGGTGAATTAAAAAAGGGATGTTGACGGGCGTTACAACAAGTGAAGAAGAAGAAGAAACATGTCGCGGTATGTGTGGACACACTAGGAAACCCAATCATTTTTAGCTTACCGGCTGACAGGCTGTAAGCTATTGTCGTCATGCAGTGTCACCAGTCACAAGTGTTTGATCCTGGAGGATTCTGCTGGGTTTCTGTAAATTGGCTTAGAGTCTGGTTTTGACCAACTCTATATATAAAGTGTCATGAGATAACTATTTTGTTGTGATCTGGCACTGTATAAATAAAATTTGATTGATTGAGTGATTTGATTGGTTTTCTCCTGCAAGTCGCTTTGGAAAAAAGTGTCTGGCAAAAAAAAAAGTGTCTGGTGTCATTGTCGTCTGTCGTCCGTTACAAAACTTGACTTCAAACTTGGTATTCAGCTTCTTAATGATGATGTCAACAAAATTAAGGGAAATTATTTGGATCCAGATCTGATTCTGGATTTGGTACGACTTTGAAAAATTTCCCCGTTATAACAGATAAGAAGTGGATTGCTGCAATAACTCAGTAAATATAAATGATATCAAGTTGAAATTTCTACAGTCCAGCCCTGATGGGGAGATGACCAAAACATAATGTCCACATGCTGATCAGGATCTTCTTCTGGATCCAGGAACTTACAGAAAATTTAACATGGGCTCTTATGGGGAAAAAATTTCAATCGTCTTTTTCTCCGAAACTCCAGTTCTGATTGACTTCAAACTTGGTATACAGCTTCTGTATGATGATGTCAACACAAGGTATTGAAATTATTTCGATCTGGATCTGATTCTGGATTTGGTGCGACTTTGAAAAATTTTCCCATTATGACAGATAGGAAGTGGATCGATGCAATAAATCAGTATCAATGATATCAAGTTGGAATTTGAATTTTTTACAGATCTGATTGGAATATGACCAAAACATGGGCTATTTCTGTAATATAATAAATACACATAACTGGGTGATAATAAATGGCATCTGGATACATTTCCCAAAGCTTTTAATTTGGCCGGTAAGCTACAGGACCATTGGTCCTATTTTTTAAATTTAGTAGGAGATAGAGGGCTAATATATAACAATACTGAATATATCTGTAAATCAACACCATATTTACATTCGTCACCATGTTTGTGGAATGACTTCTCGTGTCATCTCGCAATAATAAATAAACAAATCATCGCATTTGTGACTTAATAGAAAAACCGACATTACGGACTTCTGTTTTTTTATGTTATTATTTCACTGGTTCGGCCCACTTCAAATCAAATTTAGCTGAATGTGGCCCCTGAACTAAAATGTTTGACACCTCTGCTATACCGCATTTGTCCAGCAGTCACCGCCAAAGCGTTCTGGCAATATCAACGTGATTGTAAGGCTATTGTATTCCAAAATTAGTAATATCACTCAAAATATTGGTCTCATCAACTTGCTGTTTCCACTAGTCTGTTCCTTGACCAAAAATGCATAAGTATGACAAACTGCAGCAGTCAGGTCTGTACGGATTTTATGTGAATCCATGGACACACACACACACACACACACACACACACACACACACACACACACACACACACACACACAAAGGCTTCTATAATACAGATAATATCTTTATTATTGAGAAGGTTTTCACTTTTTCGGTTTTAGAATCATCCAAACAGTTTCATATGCTGGAGTCGGTGTTATTACACAGCAGAGATTCAGGCAAAGCTTGAACTTTTTCATATTATTCCAGTATTATGAAATAAATGTCCATCTATCCTTTGAGCTGCTTCACACAGCAGAGGGTATTTCCAATTCTGCATTAACTCAAAAATTAAATTATGCTTTTTTTTTTTTTTTTTGATAGAGATCAAGCTGAGAACAACAAAGCACCTCAGAACTATTATTTTATCTGTAATTACTTTTCTTTTGTTGTTTTTGCCTTCCCTTGCAGAAAATCAACTTTCATGTATTTTTAACATGTTTTTATAACCTGTCTGCTGTACGATACGGCTGTTATTTGAGTTTTAGTCAGTGTATAAAATGGAATTTCTTGACCGAAATAAAAATATGTCGACTAATATTGTTCTGTAAGTATGAAAACTGCTTATCTAATGTCATATTTCGGTGACATAAGATATAAATGTGCACATGTGAGAGGATTTTTATTGCGGAGAAAGCAGACATGTTGTGATTTTCCACTCAGCTGAGACAAAAAAACACACTTTTCTTGGCATAAAAGCAGTCACATCATGATACAAACACAAAATAAGAGGCATGAGGGCTCTGTGAGTTGTAATCAGCTAAAATATTGATTGTGAGCCTGTTTCCTTTCATTGCTGTGCAGAGTGGAACCCAACCTTGAACAACAAGTCAGACGTTGTGCTGTGAATTTGTAAAGTAAACTGCACCGAGCTGCACATCTAAAGATAGTAAATATAGGCCTCTGCTGTCGGAGCCTATTACTTATAAGAAAAATAAAATTGATAGCTGATGAGGATCTGAGTCATTGCGTTGCATGGTGTGTAAACTTGGAGAGTTTATTTGTCCTCGCCAGTCCTGAACAGAAAACAGCATGAAATAGAACGACAGATAAAGTGCGAGGCAGTATTTCTCACAGACACGGCCTCTCCATACTACTTTTATTGGCCGGTTATAAAAAGGATTGCTGAACAGTGTTGGAATCTTGCAGCCTGCTTTATAAAGAACTTTTCTCATTAGACATATTTTAGATACTATCAAAAGGAATCATTCTGTTCGAGGTCAGATTGAAAATGACCTTTTAATTTTAAAGTAAAAAAGATATACACTATGTATACACCTACAGATATTCAGTAAATGTATAGAGTGACCTTGGATGGGTGCAGTAAATAGAGCAGTTTGACCACACTGCAACAGAAGAGCAGGACCCCACGTTTTACACGAGGACCGTTGGAAAACAGACAGAATACCCACAGATATGCACTGTATGTGGCATCAAGGACGGACACGGAATATCTATATTACTAACAGTTGAAAACACATTATGGGCCTGATCTGGGGCGCTGATAAGGGGTGGGGGGTAAACATGACAAATTCATGGAGCCCAGCATTTGTGGGGGGCCCATAGAGCAGAGGAGGGGGTCCAGTGGACACAGGTTAGACCAGGGGTGTTCAAACTTTTTTTTAAAGAGGGCCAGATCTGATAATGTGGAGATTGCCAGGGGCCAGTGGTCCCTTCGGATATATTTAAAACAGTAATAATTACATATAAAAGCACTGTTCTACAACACTTTTATTTTCATTGTCACAATGTAATTTTTTTAAAATGGCAATGTAACCAAATATAAGCCACTCAGGTGTGAACAAGTTAAAAAAAAAAAAAAAAAAAAAATTTCTGCCTTCCTTTCACACTGGAGTCAGATAACATAGAACCAACTGTGTAGAGTATCTTAAACGTCCAAGAAGTTGATAAAAATCTTAACCCCACATTCATTTCAAACATGACTTATATCAGTAATCATTACTCATATATTACTCAGTAATGCAAAGTCTGTTAACATTTAAGATGAAAACATATGACTCTTACTCTTGTCTTTCACAAAGTCACTCAGAAAGTAATATTTTGTGTCACATCTACAAGTACATAACACCAGCAGTTATAGGCAACTAACCTGGACACTTGGTAGCCTGCCTTGGTGGCGAATTCATTGAACTCCCAGGTTCACATGAAGAGTCACTGTTGTGAGTTTAAAGCAGCTTGAATTTGCTTCATTTTTTCGGCACGCTCACTCCCTGCTAGCTTGTTGTATGCGTTAGCATGTTTTGTCTGCTAGTGTCTCTTTACATTGAATTCCTTAAACAAGGCAACAGTCTCTTGACAAATTAGGCAAACACAATTGCCTCGATTTTCCGGGAAAAAAGATTGTAATTCCCATCTCTCCTGGAAGCGGCGGCCCTCACTGTCAACTTTCTTTTTTTTATTTACAGGCGCCATGGTTAGAAATTAGTGAAAAGGGTTCACGGCAAGGTCACAGAGCAGATAGAGTTAGAGTGGTGCTGCCACCACGAGGTGAAAGGAGAAACTGCATTTTGAACCTTTTATGATTCATGTACTCGGTTCAACCGTCCAAGCAGGCCATAAATAATACATTATAAAACCGAAGCTGTGGGCCGTATAAAATCTGACCGCGGGCCGTGATTGGTCCCTGGGCTGGACTTTGGACATGCCTGGGTTAGACATTGTGAAAATTTTGTGTAAGATCCGCTGTATAAGAGACATAGAAATCAGGAATTGGACGTTGAAAGAATGTTAAGTTTCAGTTTCATTTTCACACTAGCATAAGTGATGTTATGTATGGACGCCCCCCCCCCCCGATAGATTGACAAGATATTGAATCTTATGAAAAGGCCCACCACGTTTATCTTTCATGGGGCCCACAATTGGTAGCGGTGCCCTTGGGCCTGATTTACCAAAGGTTTGTGCATGTAAAAACACAGAGCGGCTGTGGGTCAGCTGGTAGAGCAGGTCGTTTGAGGTTTGAATCCTGCCTCCGACTGTCGAAGTGTCCTTGGGCAAGACACTGAACCCTAAATTGCCCCCAGCAGGGCCTGGCATCACCTTGCATGGCAGCAGCCGAATGTGAGGCTTTGTAAAGCGCTTTGGGCACCATAAAAGTGTGGAAAAGCGCTATATAAGTACTGACCATTTAAGCTATTTACTATCTGCTAACAGGACGCACCTTTAAAAATAGCGTGTTAGCCTTGATGAATATGCAGTACGGGCGTTTCTGCCAGAAAGCGCAAAATTATTGGAAGGGGTAAATGTAAATATTTATTTGATGTGATACCAAACCTGGAACTGATTGCGGTGGCTGATTTTGTGTCTGTATTTAGCATGTCTGAAAGGCAGGTTTTAATTGACTGCAATTGTTGTGGCAAGGAGGCAGCATAGGCACAACCAAAGGCAATGCACAGAACCAATCCTGTTCTGCTCACCTCAACATATTTGGAACGACACAAGAAAAAATAATTGAGATGTATGTATTTTTGTAAACAACTTAACTTACTTAACTTATTTGATCGACTCTTTAATGCTGTTTAATGTGTTATAAATCGCATTTCTGTGGTTTATAGTTGATAGCTGCTGAAAGGTGACCAAAGCCCATGGAACAGAGACGGTTACAGCTACTGACGGCATGATGAATACTTTCAGAAATGAAGTTGTCGCATCAATTAATAGCGGCATCGATGACTGCTGATGACGTAACAGGTCACAAAAGGTTGTCCTGTTTCATAGGAGAATGTTTCAACCCCTACCCTTTGCAGCTCTGTTTCAAGGGGTAGTGTCAAGTGCAAGGGCCAAGGGGTGAACTGGGATCGGGCTACATGTATTTGTTCCATACACCTCCATATTGTATTGAAGGCCCCGAACTGAATGGTGCAAACAAGTGCACCGTTACACCCCTAATGTGAACCAAAACCAAAAATGTGCTCTCAGTTAAAAATTAAAAGTGCATTCAGTCACTTATAGAAACATTAAACACTGAGGTTTTTGTCCTCCATCTGATGTAGTCGTTGTCGTACCTGAGTTTCTCCATGATATGAATGGAAACTTTTGGGTTTTCTTTTATGCTGGGAAATGTCTGGTGTTAATTATCATTACAGCACATTACCACCATCTACTGTTGGGGAGTGTGAATGGGCGGGGCTCAGATCCATAAAAATAAAGCATAGGATTAGTTTCTTGACATTATTTTTCACCCAGACAAAGGCCCACTACCCACTGAAAACCCACTTTTAGGTCACAATCCACCAGTTGAGAATCAGTGGTGTAAAAGTGTGTCAGCAGAGAGGTCAAAGGTCATGTGCACTTCTGCGACACCATCCATAATGCTGAAAAGTACATTGAGATTTTGGAGAAACACATGCTGCCGTCAAGACGACAACTTTTCCAGGGACACTCATGCATATTTGAACAAGACAATGTAAAACCACACTGTGCACACGTTACAAAGGCCTGGTTGAGGAAGAGTAGAACGATCCCCCCGAGAGAATATGTGGAACATATCGAAACACGAAATGTGACAACGAAGACCGCGCACTGCAGCGCACCTTAAGACTTGTTTGCAGGAAAAATGGGACACAAATGACACCTGAAAAACACTTCATCACATGGTATTTTCATTCCATGAATGCTTTTGAAGTGTGTGAGGAAAGAAATGGCAACATTAGAGAGCAGCACAATAAGAGACATCCACACACCGGTGAAGCTCCTAAACTAGGATTTACTTCAACAACGACATTTCGGGTAACACTGCTCTTCCTAAGCTTCACTAGTGTGCACATTTTTTTTTATTGTTTACTTTTGTTATATTACTTTTCTGACACACAGCAGGATTACTTAGCATAATGTCATAACATTACAAAATGGAAATGTTTGCTTAAGAGATGAATATTAAATGAGATGAAGAGATACTGATAATGTTCTGTTGCAAGTGAAATCTAATTTACCAATCCCTATTTTCAGTTTTAGTTTTATACCATCCCGACTCTTCCCGATTTGAGGCTGCAGTATAAAGCTGTGCGATCATTGTGTTCTCCCTGTTTGCTTCAATAACTGCTCCTGTTTAAGATGTCTGGGAGTCTCTTGAGAGTATATGTGTGGAAAAACAAGTAACAACACAGAGCGGTGATATCGTAAGTGTCTGGGGTGCACTTGTACATCACTGCAGGAAGATAAAGAGTTAAAGGAATACAAAAAAGAATAAACAAGTGCTAGAGAAGAAGATGAAATCATTTATAATAACGTGATCATGCATTCATCTGGGAGCTGATCCATGTTGTAGTGTTCAAATGGAAATTATAAGAAGCACTAACATTAGGAATATCTGATAGTTATGGTAGTTATATCTCCAACTTGGCTTTTATAACTATGATAGCCTCTAAATAATGGGCAGTTTGAGGTCAGAAAGCCTACATTTAGTTTCAGTAGTTCTTATATCAACCCTGGCTTCATATTCCTTCATTTCATTTTGTTTGTTTATTTTGAGCATTTACAGAATACATGCAAATGCTAAATTCTGAAATCATTCATTTTTATTTTCATCAAATAACTTAACATACTAACGTTTTAAATACTCACTCCTGTCCTTAGACTTCAAGCCAGAACAACAAACAAAACAGGTCTATATCCGAGTAGAATAAACTCATTTGACAGTATTAACATTATAGAACCAAAATGTGTGTGCAAAATAGAAACAAAGTCCATTCCTGGTGGTATTCTTATTCTCATCTCCAGTGCTTTAACCATTCACTACAACATTCACTTAACTTCAACATTTTTTCCTTAAATGTAGACTGTGTTGAATGTGGATGTGGATTTACAGTCGTGGAAAAATTATTAGACCATCAAAAGCCATCAAAAACAATGGTTATGCAATCAAGTACTAACTCCTGTGTGTGTCATGTGACTAAAACAGACAGAAAAGAAAACATGGAAGGCCTAAAAGCACTGTTTTTGGCAGTAAAATACCATAGATATTGATGTTAGAACTGAAGTGATTTTGGTTATTATCCAGAAAACATGGAAAATGGCTAGATATCAGCTCTGAAATGAAACTCTTATGAGCTATTTTTGTTGTTATCATTATATTTGTCCAAACAAATGTACCTTTAGTTGTACCAGGCATTAAAATGAACAAGAAAATGAAAAAAACAAGGGTGGTCTAAGAAGTTTTTCCGCAACTACTTCTAAACTTCTAAATTTATTCCAGGGCTAAAGTCGTCCATTAGGTGAGATGATGATACAGCGAACATGTCCTTCAGCAACTGCACCATCAAACCTTGGAGATGGGACCATGTACTTTTACACCATTAACTCTAAACAAATGCAAGTGTCTGAGTCTGATCACAGATAATTAAAAGCCGGTGTTCAGATCCTGTTATATGACAAGATTAGACATTAGATCCAGAGCTCATCAGAGAGGAAAATGTCAGCGTAATACCTCTAGGATGAAAATACCCACAACACAACCGACTAAAGTGCAGCGAGGCTGTTTTTGAAAACCTCTGAGGGTATTGTGAACTTTTCCAGATCCGTTGAGAAATAACCCACCTTCCAGTGCATGTGGTATGTGTGTGATCTGTGTCTTACCTGAGTACTCTGAGTGGGGGGATGGCTGAGACTTTGCCCACAGGTTTAGGTCCCACTGCTGGGGGCATCATGACCAGCAGGCCCGGAGAGGGTTTAAGGGCTGGTGTCCGCGCCGGACTCACTGAGGGGGAGGCTCCTCTGGCTGGGCTGAGGGGGAGGGGCCTCTGGGGTGGGAAGGGCGACGGTTTGGGCTGCAGGTCGGACACTAACTGCAAAAATAAATAAATAAATAAATAAAAAGAGTTTAAATGAGTAAAACTTGACATTCAACGTTAATAAACACTGAAGGACAATGGGACAGAAAGTGGAAATGGAAACTTTAGTCCAGTGGTTCCCAACGTTTTTTGGCTTGTGACCCCATTTTAACATCACAAATTTCTGGCGACCCCAGACATTCAAAACAGAGACACTTTTTTTTGCTTAAATGAATTTGTTTTTGATCATGTAATAGTTTGCTATACTATGTTGCAAATAAATGTTAATTTTAGTCGATATTTAGTCTATATAATGTATTTTATTATGGACAGAGGCAGAAAAGCCAGGTGTAGATTACTGCACAAAGTGAGAATTTTATTTTCCTTGGTCAGGATATGTACAGTCAGTCCAGCTTGGATTTACAAGGCTGTGAATTAATACTGAACAAACAAGAACTCAAACTATGAATTATGAAAGAGCTGCAGCATCTGAAACTGACCACAATGAACATTTGAAAGAAAAACAGTACCACAGTGCTTCAGTTTCAGCTTCAGAGTTTGTCATGTCTTTTATGTATTGGGGTTGTCTTTGTCAACTCACCATATGTTTTTAGTGGTAAGGTTTTTTTGTTTGTTTGTTTGTTTTATCAATTGCTAGAAATTTTATATAAATATATATATATATATATATATATATATATATATATATATATATATATGTATGTATGTATGTATGTATGTATGTATGTATGTATGTATGTATGTATGTATATATACACACACACACACACACACACACACCAAATTTCTTCTTTTTCTCTATACTTCTTTTTTCACTCATTTATGGCTTGTCTACCTGTCTTTTTCTCTGCACTGACTTGTTGTGTGATGCTGCTGTAAACTGTGAAAGTTTCCCATGGTGGAATAAATATCTTATCTGATCTTATCTTATCTCATCTCACCTCATATTTATCTTATCTCATCTAATCTAACCTTACCTTACCTCACCTTATCTCATTTCATCTTATCTTATCTCACCTCATCTTATCTTATTTGTGGTGCAGACAGTGGTAATTTGTAAAATAAAGGTCGTGTGGACAGAATAAAAAAAAACAAACAAAAAAAAAACAGTAAAAAAATATCTGTTTAGAAACATATTTGTGTTTTGTTATGGACAGGGTTTAAGATGTGCAGTTTGACCATACAGCACCATGCCACTGATGCACTTGGCATGCCGACTACAAGAATGTCCAACAGAGCTGGTTTGGACTTTCAGGTGTGAAAAACCCTAAGAGCGCAACGGAGACTGGTCTGCTACGATAAACCAACACCTGTATGAAACCAGAGCTTGTAGCTGTGCAAAGGGTCGGAAATGTACAGCTGAAGGAAAAACAAGGATATGACGAGAAATAAGTCAAAAAAAAAAAAAAAAATCAGTCCTTGATTCCTTTAGTGGGATCAAAGCCAGCCTAGATCTCCACAGTAAATCCCTGCCACATGGACACAGCGAGTAGAGGAACTCCTTCCAATTTCTGCTTCCAGTCTGGAATGGATCCAGTTTGACTCCTTAAACCAACACTACAGACTTTTTCAGCCTTCAAACTAT
Source organism: Sphaeramia orbicularis (assembly GCF_902148855.1). Classification (NCBI taxonomy): domain Eukaryota; kingdom Metazoa; phylum Chordata; class Actinopteri; order Kurtiformes; family Apogonidae; genus Sphaeramia; species Sphaeramia orbicularis. Next base: position 16,790,105 of record NC_043974.1, on the reverse strand, counting down.
TTTCCCCAGGTCATTTTGGTCGTACAACAACTCACGATAGGTTCAATTCCACTTTCATCATCACTCCAGAGTGTCTGTATCGCCTGCACTAGCACTATGCAACTTCTGAGTTTGGGTACGAACAGCAGAAAAAGAACTACAAAAAGACCTACAAAATTTGACTGCTTTATGGTATATGTCACTGAAACGTCACATAATTGATGGCCGCATGCCTGCACAGTGACTGGAGTTTTTGGCGTGCCGGCTTTTGAGCTTTTATGTTTGTTTTTAAGGAATAAAGGAGGTGAGCTCCAGGGGAACGTTCACTTCCAAAAGGATTTTAAGGACTGTTGTGTCATGGCTTTCACCGAGACATGGCTCACCGAACAGGACCACAACTCCGATCTCACCACTGATGGCTTCGGGACCCCCTTCAGACTGGACTACAGTCCTGAAGTAATGGGTAAAACACAGGGAGGTGGGGTATGTCAGTATATTAATGAACAATACTGCAGCTCTGTTATTATCAGAGAACAAATCCGGACACCAGACATTGAACTTTTGTCGGTGTTGAACCCATTTTCCCTCCGGGGCAGGTTCTGAACTGGAAAAAAACTAATGTTTAAAAACAAACAAACATCCTGCCCCCCTCAAATTAAAGTTTGCGAAGTTTCAGGAGATAGGGAAAAGGTAAATGAGCTTCACAAAAGCGGGAGACTTAGAGGAATTAGTAACGTGTTTTAAGTTTCACTTTCTAAAGGGAAATGCTGATTCTGCCTCCTGCACTCTATTTGATGTTGTACAGAGATTGCAGAATAACTCACCGGCGGCTCTGAACTTTATATTGGGTGATTTTAATCATGTCTCACTGAGGAAGACCCTAGCAAATTTCTATCAGTGTGTCTCCTGTCTTGCCTCAGGAAGTTTACCGGCATCAATGGCTTGTCAACAAATGTGCGAGTATTAGAGATAGAGATTTTATGACAGTTGTTCCAGACAATACCGTTTCTTGACTTTAGGGAGACCCAGTGAGCAGAAAGTTCTGTGGTGTTGCTTTAAATGTCCAATGAGCACATAAGAAGAACTTACCAACAACAACAACAACAAGCCTCTCAGATCAGCCTGCAAAGTAAACTAACCTCAAACACTGGATGCTTGAAACAAACAAGAAAAACCAATATGACATTCAGAACTTGATCTAATTTGAAGACGTTTTTCACTTCATAGAGAAGCACTGATGGGAGAAGTTCTGGAGTACAGATCAATGAGAAAGCAATCAGATACAAAAACAGCAACTCGTGTCTTATTTATTATTTCTTCAGGCTTGAGAAAAAAAAATCGCTATGACTCATCTATAAAGACCTCTGATGCAGAAGACCCAACGTTTCTCATTTAATAGCTTTGGTTTTTGGCTGTAGCTCTACATCAGCAGTTCTTACTTAAGGCATCAGGATACTGCAAACAAACCCAAACAACACACTTCTACAACTGACACAGTCTTAACCCTTCCAGAAATGCATGAAAGAGCTTTGGAGAGTCTGACGGGTGGTGAGGACTCAGCAATAGGGAAATAAAATATAGGTTATTCTCTATATTTATCATTATACATAAAACGATGATGTGGTTTGACGAGTATCCTGACAGTGACTGAAGCCTGAGGAGACGGGGTTTAGTTATTAAACTTTTCAGGTGATGGAAAAGCTGAGCAGATTCTTTTTACCACCCAAAATGTTTGTCTGTGCACATGAGCTTTGTATTTAATCAATACAAATGCTGCAGTATAACAAACTGAAAATCATCACAGAGCTAAGTGAGGAACTGTTGTGGAGATTTCAGGAAAGTTCATTAATAGATTTTTGTTAATAGAGCCTCCTATGTAGAAATTAGTGGGATTCAGAAAGGCAATTAAAATTCCTCAATATAATCAATCAATTAATCAGTATTAGCTAATTAATCTGCACTGATATGATGTTTTAGAAACTATTGGCATCAGCAGAAGCCACTAGCCTATAGTTGCTGCTAAATTATGTACGGATTTTCAACTGGAATCAGTGACGGTAGTAACAGTGCAAACAGTTAACATTAACAGAATATGTTTCAAATAAAGTTACAAGTTTATTACATGAATAATGTGTTTTTAGTGTAATAATCTGGTATTGAAGGTCAAGGGGGATATGGTTTCTTCCTGCTCCAATTTACTGTTCTTATATCAGCTACTAAAAATGTGTTATTGTTCAAAATGAATGACATACCATCGACCCTCTCCAGTAATCACACTGGATTCGTGAGCCGCTATTCATTAGCTGCTAACTCCAACCATGAGCACTTAATGATGCAATCAGTGCAAATCAATCAGAATCAAATCAGACGACTTTTAGACCAAGTTATGATTATAACAAAGCTTCTGGAACTTCCTCTAACTTGAAAAGACTAAATATAATCAACTCAAGTCATTTTCATCAAAAATCAAGATGATTTCTCCAAAATTGTGGACGGTGGACTGCTAAAAAGGCTGTAGTGGAAGGAAAAGAAAGGGATGAGAGGATGTAGTCTTACATGTTACAGGTATAAACCTTCCTGTTTTCAAAAACCATCAAGGACATTCAAGTACATTTTTTTCAGTTTAAAATATGCACTTGAATGCACCATGAAGTCCCAGTCCCTGTGTTTGGAGGTCAAACTCTGACACAGAGATTATAGGGCACTTGTATATAAAATAAATTATTATTGTTATTATTATTATTATTCATTCATTCATTATCTGAACCGACTGTCCTCACTAGGGTCACGGGGGTCGCTTGGAGCCTATCCCAGCTACATGGGGGCGAAGGCGGGGTACACCCTGGACATTTCGCCAGTTCATCACAGGGCTGACATATAGAGACAATCACTCTCACATTCACACCTATGGGCAATTTAGATTAACCAATTAACCTATCAGTGCATGTCTTTGGATGGTGGGAGGAAGCCGCAGTACCCGGACAGAACCCATGCAGACAAGGGGAGAACATGCAAACTCCACACAGAAAGGTCCCACCCCCGTCGACTGGTGTTGGAATCGAACCCAGGACCTTCTTTCTTGCTGTGAGGCACGAGTGCTATCTACTGCACCATCGTGTCGCCCAATTGTTATTATTATTATTATTATTATTATTATTATTATTATTATTATTATTATTATTATTATTATTATTATTATTATTATTAAATGACAAAAGCAGTACATTAAAATCCAGAAGAGACACTCAGTTCATTTTATGTCTCACCTACTGGTGCAGATTTACTTTCTGATGTGTTGAGTCGATTCCCAACATTTACTCATCAAACAGACAATCTACTTGTATTTGATGCATTTGGGCCAGCTAGTTTAATCTTATCCTGCCATTTATAGACATAAATATACCTGAATTCTTGGAAAATGGCAAAGTAACATCTTTACAGCCCAATCCTGTTGTCCAGGAGAGTACTAGGGTCTCACATTACTACCATGAAGCCACCAGAACTACATCATACAGCAGGAGTGAAATCCCAAATCAAATCAAAAACAGCCCGTAAACCCCTTTAAAAATGCTTCCCTTCTTTTCGTGGTGTGCTGAAACTGCTTTTGCTTAACTCTGAATTGAACACAGACCACTTGGAGAATCCAGACTGCATGTAAAACACTTATTCACATGGCTACAAAAGCTGGGAGAGTCCTGTTTTCCTCCAAAAAATAGTGTTCAGTAAGAATCTGATGTGGTCGGATAGATTTTTGAGGGGTTGTTTGAAGTGAGAGGAAACTCCTGGGATTTATTGAACTGATACATAATCCTCAGGTCAGCTCTGAGTCAGCAGCTGCTAAATTATTTGGTCTGACTTTAATGTCGAGGTCTTCGGATTCGATTACAGGGGTCGGGTCTTACCAGGGGAGATCGTGTTGGGTTGAGGGGCAGAGGTTTCTTGGGCGGGCTGAGTCTCTGTGGCGTGGGGGGGGACTTGTGCGGGGCTGCTGGGGGTTTGCCAGTTGGCAGCGGTGGACGGACCACCTTAATGTCCCGGGAAGCACCCTGGGGCGACGGTGCTGGTCTCAGGGGTCGCACAACGTTGACTGGCTGGGTGCCATTGGGCGCTGGGCCCGGTCTCAGAGGCAGAACCTCTTTGCTGGTGTGAGGTAGCTGGAATTACAAAAGAAAAAGGCAAACAAATTTGAGGTCTGTTTCCTATTATGACAACCATGACACAAAGCAAGAGATTTGCATTCAAAAAAACTCACTCAACAGGATGGTATTTTATCTCCTTTTCTATTTAATGTTTATATAGTTAATAGCCAACTCATATTCATGGATGATTTAGTTGTTGGTGTCCTACATTTAATATGAGTTTGTTCACATTATGGCATGGATTACATAAAAATATACAACAAAGAAGAGTAGTATTATGACTATTACATGTAACTAAGATGTAGCGATGTGAATTTGTAGGCTGTATATTATTTTTTCTACTCTAAATTCGATAAAAAAATTACCTAAAAGTATCAAGATGGCAGTTTATTTAACCTACCACACGAGTATGTTGTTTTTTCTACTCTAAATTCTACAAAAATTACCTAAAAGTATCAAGATACCAGTTTATTTAACCTATCACACAAGTATATGGTTTTTTCTACACTAAATTCTAAAGGAAAATAAAATTCTCACTTTGTGCAGGAATCTACACCTGGCTTTTCTGCCTCCATCCATAATAATACACATTATATAGACTAAATGTCGTCTAAAATTAACGTTCATTTGCAACATAGTATAGCAAATTATTACATGATCGAAAAACAATTTTTTTTTAGCAAAAAAAAAGAAAAAGTCTCAGTTTTGAATGTCTGGGGTTGCCAGAAATTTGTGATGTTAAAATGGCGTCACGAGTAAAAAAAAAGGTTGTGAACCACTGGATTAAATACTTAGGCCATTAGAAAACCAGTGATCTCTCAGATGACAATGTATATATACAGACAGTATTATAAATTGTATGCACTGGCTAATATATTTACCTGTGAAAGTAGCATGTGTACACAGGCTGTGAAGTCTTCTTTCTATAAAGCTTACTATAATTCCGTGTATACTGCCCATCTGTGGTGTTACTACAATAAGGTCCGTTTTCAGAGTCTGACTGTGGTTCATGGTAACAGTATGAGGCGACTGCTGAAAGCACAATGTTGGTGTTACTGCTCTGCTCTAATAGGAAATGTGATTTATGTAGGATGTAAGTGTAGAAATTTGCATTATTTCAACTGTAGCTACAAGTGTCAGACTAGAATGTGGCGCCACAAGTGTTCGATGTAAATGACTAAAAACTTTGGAATATTTCATTTCATCCTTATTTTATTGTACTCTAAAACTTTTTTACTCTAATTGTGTTGTTGTGGTGTAAACTTTTCAACTAAACTGAATGGAATTGAAAACTATTACAAGTAAAATGTACTTTATGTGTGAAAAGTAATCTGTGTTCTGATATTATATTATATTGTTGGATTCATTTTACAGCTGTATTCATGTGTGTGTTGCGTTTTATTGCTGTACACGTTCAAGGTTGAGTTCGAGTTAAATACAGTGTTAATTAATACTGTTACCGTTAATACTGTTGGAGATTAATTTAGAGAAAAGCATCTTATTTTATGAAACCACACTGTATATTCGTAGTGTTGTTGGACCATGAATGTGTAAAAAGTCACATTTTCATGAGCTCAGAAAAGCGCAACTTTGCACCAATGTCTTTTCTAACAAATCCGAAAATTGTATTTATCTTAAGACGGATGAGAATTTGAAACTAATTTTGAGGATGCTGTAGTGGAAGGACAAGGACTTTAGAGATACAGCGAGAGAGAGAGTTTTCACCGAACGGGAAGGGAAAGACAAACTGTATATTAATTGGGATTTAATAAGTTTTCTTCTTCCTATTCCTTTTTTAGTAATACTTATTGAGTTTATTTTATTATTACTAGTGTACATGGCAATTGCTATATTGTCTTGATCACCTCTATTTATTAATGCATTTGCTCTGCTATTAGTTCTTTGCACACAGGTGCTTCTATGAAACTGGTATCTAGAAACAGGATGGAGGGGCTAAAAATTCAAACCAGAGGTAGACTAATGTTATGAAGCAAGTTTGGAAGCACTTTGGGTCTATTTTAAAAATAAATACCTACTGAGATAAAAGAAACTATCCAAAAATTAATGCATTTTTAATCAAATATTGGGACCAAAAATGGGACATGAAAAACTACCTAGGTGTCAGTGCATTTGATCGGAAAACATGGCCTGAAATGGTCGTATATACTGCTATAAATAAAGACACTGTGTTAAATGTGTCGATCCTAGTGTTTTTTTCTAATCCGGACATGTGGGTTTTTCATAAATCTCAATCTCATCCCAGGTTTTGTGTGGAACCCATTGTGTCCACTGTGTTACATGCAGAACCTGCCCAGTTAAACGCATATAAATCGCAAAAGATTTTGCAGCAGCGGTCATTTTTATGATTCACTCTACCTTGTATAATTAATTCAATTCCCAAAATGTACCTGTGAGAGACTCAAGAGATATTTTAAAAAACAGTAGCACGTAATTTTCGCGTCCTTTTGACTGTGTTACATACAGATTTTTGTAATAAATACTGTATAATGTAAAATATAAAAATGTGTTTTATCTGAAAAATAGTTCGTCTTTTATCTCAGTAAGTTTTTTATCTTTCAAATAGCCCCAAAGTGCTTCCAAACTTGCTTCATAACATTAGTCTACATCTGGTTTGAATTTTTAGGCCCTCTGTCCTGTGTTTAGGGACTAGTTTCATAGAAGCACCCATATATGTATGCATATGTTCAGCAGTATATATTGATAGGAGGCAGTTTAATTAATTCATGAATGAAAAATGAACTATAGAATGGTCCTTTTCAGGCACTTTTTTTTTTCTTCTCTTAGACAAAAAAAAAAAAAAGATGCAAATACGCGTTATTAAATATTATACATTGCGTTCCTTCATTAAAACCCTATTTAATTTAGTTTTTAATAACAGCTTTATGAATGAATTGAATTACCTACCAACAGATGAACCTTATTTATTAATATTTGAGTTTTTGAGACACTTCTATCACAGCATTGTTTATAAGTTTTAATTTATTCCCACCGATATTCAAGATAAAACCATCCACATTCATTCCATTCATCGGATTAACCTTGGGAGTGATTAAAAAAAATACCTACAGCGATCTCAGCTGCTTCTTTTGTGCACCAAATAAACTCTGCTAATGTACATAACTGTGTATGTCATGAATTTTCCTGCTCCTCCTTTTGTGTTATTTCTTATCTTTTATTCCATTCCTTTTCGTTCGCTTGTTTTGTGCATCTCTCCACACTGATGATAGATGTACCCTTAACCTGAACATTGAACCTGTCCAATTAAATAACGCTATAAGATTGAGTATAAAAACCACTTTAATGAAATGATGGTAAATGCAGAGTAAAGCAGCGTGGAGGAATGATGTGAATAATGGAGGAGGCTGACTCTAAGTGGTCAAACAATATAACGAGCCGCTGTAAAAGACGTTTAACATGAAGGTCAACCACAGGCACCATCCATTATACAATACAACACACACAAGTCGCTTTTCCATTGACCCTCAAATTGCACAAATATAAAAATGTATTACCTAATGGAAAAATGACAATTTCCCCAACAGTCTCATTTTTCGATTAGAAGTTTTTGCGCTGGCAAGAGGTGGTTTTTCGGGTGTAGTGCAAATGGTATATCACGCAAAACTGCAATGGAAAGACCTATTATCGCAACTAATCAGGTGAATTAAAAAAACGGATGTTGATGTACGTTACAACAAGCGAAGAAGAAGAAACATGTCGCGGTATGTGTGGACACACCAGGAAACTAGGGATGTAGGGATATTGGCATAAAAATGGAATATCGGTGAATATCATTATCGTTTTTTTGCCTATCATCAAAACCGATAAAGTAATGCCTTGATTTTGCCGGCATTTACCGACGCGTAAATGAAGCATTGTTTGTAGCTGAAAGAAATGTGCAGTTTTCAAAACTGTACAGTAGAGTTGCCACACTGTAATAGACTCATGGAGGGAGGGAGAGAAAATAAATAAATATGGCATTTTTTCCACAACTTAATTTGAAGTATGTATTCTTTGCACAGACAGTGTTTACATTTTGAAAGCCTTGTTGCATTTGAGAATGCATCCAATGGGGCATCACAATAAAATTAGGTATGATGTGTTAATTCCATGACAGGAGATATGTGATTTTACCTAAAATTAGTTTAATATCCCACATATATCGGCAGTGGTATCGGTAGATATCGGAATTGGAAATAAAGCGTTGGACAATATCTGCATATTGGTTTTTGGCAAAAAAGCCAATATTGGACATCCCTACAGGAAACCCAATCATTTTTTACTTTAGTACGAGATAGAGGGGTAATATATAATAATAATGAATATATCTGTAAATCAACACCATATTTACTAGGCCTGTAATGGTACACATACCGAACCGAACTGTTTCGGTATGCACCTGTTCGGTTTGGTACACAGTTGTACCGGAACGGCACAGTATGTTGAGAAAAAGAAAAAGTAACTAAATACGTCTGTCGATGCAGAACTTTAAATCCGCGCAAATTCCACACAGACATATTGAAGGAACACACATTGACCCGAAATACGAAATAGCAGCTGATATAAGGTAAAAAAAACAACAACAACAACAAATATGATGTCAACCTGGAAGGAAGAGACAGAAGACCCTCCACCAACATTACAGTCCTGTTTGGGATCACTTTGGGTTCAGGTGAAAGACAACCGCCTATGTCCAGTAGTTCTCAAACACTTACTCTCTCTGTCTCTCTCTCTCTCTCTCTCTCTCTCCCCCACACACTCGCTTATAATAGAGAAATAGAATCCAGGAGTTGGACGTTGAAAGTATGAAAACTTTCACTTTTGTTTCATGCCAGTGCTGGTTATGAACCGCACCCCCATGTATATTAATACCTCCGACCAAAAAAAAAAAACAAACAAAAAAAAAATCCCTCCTCTGTGTTTTTGACAAATCGCACCCTACACACACACACACACACACACACACACACACACACACACACACACACACACACACACACACACAAATACTAAACAGTTTGTTCACTGTCCTAAAATAAATAATTAGGTTAATTTTGTTTGTCAATGTTGCTCTTAAGTTTGTTAAAACAGAATACGTTTGCCCTCTTCTTAATGTTGCACTTCATGTGGAAATTTTTTTTAAAATTTTAATGGAGAATGTGAACTGACAGAAATGTGATTTGATTTTTGTTGTTTGTTGAAAACTGCCTTTCTGGGAAAAGTGTAATACTAATGTTTAAAATACATTTAGTAATACTTTATTTATTTTATTTTCTATTTGATTTATAGCAGCAGAATTATATTATTCCTGTTTTTCTATATTCTATTGTCTCCAAAAATTGGGGGAAAAATGTTCAAAAATTCATAATAAATGCATTAACCCTTTCATGCACAGTGGTCCCTCCAGTGGACAGGTCTTCTACAGCTGTTCTCTTGTATATTCATGGGTTTAGTTGTTCTTTTCATTGTTTTTTTTTTTTTTTTTTTTTTTTACACATATCTTTATTAAAGTTTTAAGACACTACATATCTTTTCTGACATGAATTGGTAACATTATGTAGATCTCTCCTGAGCATAAACCCCCAGAATCACAAGCCCTCTTCATAGTTTTCACACAATTTATCAGTAAATACATGTTTCTGCGCATCAAAAATTAAACGTGTGGTGTCCAGCTGAGTGGACATTTTTGCAACTTCATGAAAAATAGGTTCATAAGATTTTTTTTTTCATTATTATTTTTTGTATGTATTTTTTTTTTTTTTTTTAAATAATTTTTATCTATTTATTTATTTTTTATTTATTTTTCAGAAGAAAATTTTCAATCGCATTGTTTTTTTCATGCGTAAAGAGGAAAAAAAACACCCAGGAAAAAATTTTGGTTAAGGTTCTCATAATTCGTGCATGAAAGGGTTAAAGACATTTTGAGGGGTTTTCTTTCTTCCCGTACTGAACCGAAAAAAAAAAAACCGAATCGTGGCTTTCAAAACCGAAAACGTACCGAACTGAAAATTTTGTGTACTGTTACAGGCCCAATATTTATGCTCATCACCATGTTTATGGAATGACTTCTCCTGTCATCTCGTGATAATAAATAAACAAATCATCGCACTTGGGATTTAATGGAAAAACCAACATTACGCACTTCTGTTTTTTCGACATTTAGTAAATATCGGTAAAGTTTTGCGCAGATGTCCAATGGAAAAGCGACTACAGACGTTCCCACACACAGTCCGCTCACCCCCTTGTGGCTGCTTGCTTTGTTGATGGGCCCGACCACCTTGAGGTGAAAGGCAGGATTCAGGTGGCCGTTCTTTCCTTTCTCCGCCGCCGCCGCCTCGGTCCTGAGCGGAAAAGACAGAAGGACAGACAGAAAATAAACCAGTCAGACACATGAAAGCTGTCCCGCTTCATCACACCTCTCAGCCCGGCATTGATTTCACGGCCCCATGTGGGGAAAACCAGAGGAGGAGTCAGCGTGAAGTCTCACATCCTCACGTCCAGCATGATGGGAAAGGAAACGAGGAGGTGAAGGATACAGTACATGTTTTCTGCACACTGGCCGGGGAGCTGCTTTTTGATGAGCCTGTCAAGTTGAACTGAGTGGACTAGTCCCTGCACAGCCCGTACAACACCGACACACACTCCTGCACAAACACACACTCCTACTTCTTCAACCTTCTTTCATGTATGGAGATGCACAATGGGAATATACACCTGTAACAGTTAATAAATATGACTTTAAAGCTCAATGTCAGTCTGTACTATAAGCAGACAAGGCGACGTAGAAGAAGCGCAGATGTTTATTTACTGATTTAACTTATTTTTGCACCTCAACTGTCTGTTTCTGTGCAAAGTAAACTAAACCTCAAGTTATATTAATACAATATGAAACTATAGGATTATACCGACTTAAAACAATCAGGTATGGAAGATCAGAAACAATGCAAATAATGAAGATTAAACCTCAAAACATTTTGGTAGCTTGTCTGTGTGATCATATATGAACCATTAACACTCAATGAAGCAAAAATAAAATATAAGGATAATTCTCCTAAACCTGAACGCATCAAAACTAACTCCACTAAATAACATGTTCAGAAAAAGTGAGAAAAGGTACAAGTATCTGTGTAAAATCTAAGGAGAAAAAAGAAAAAAAAGAGCTAACAACACATAAATAAATAAACAAATAAATAAATAAATAACTATAATAGTACAACTGCTACTACTACCACTACATCTACTCCTATTACTACTACTCCTCCTCAACTACTACCACTATTACTACTCCTATTCCTATTACTCCTCCTCCTCCTACTACTGCCATCACTACTACTCCACCTACTCCTTGTATTACTCCTCCTCCTACTACTACTGCTATCACTACTACTCCACCTACTCCTTGTATTACTCCTCCTCCTATTACTCCTACTACTATTACTATCACTACTCCTCCTCCTACTCCTTGTATTATTACTCCTCCTCCTCTTACTCCTCCTCCTCCTCCTCCTCCTCCTCAGTGTATTACTCCTCCTCCTCCTATTACTCCTACTACTATTACTATCACTACTCCTCCTCCTCCTCCTTGTATTACTTCTCCTCCTATTACCCCTACTACAATTACTATCACTCCTCCTCCTCCTACTCCTTGTATTATTACTCCTCCTCCTCCTCCTCTTACTCCTCCTCAGTGTATTACTCCTCCTCCTCCTATTACTCCTACTACTATTACTATCACTACTACTCCTCCTACTCCTTGCATTATTACTCCTCCTCCTACTGCTATCACTATTACTCCTACTCCTACTACTATCACAACTACTCCTCCTACTCCTTGTATTACTACTCCTCCTCCTATTACTCCTACTACTGCTATCACTCCTACTCCTACTTGTATTACTCCTCCTCCTATTACTACTACTGCTATTACTACCACTACCACTACTACTCCTCCTACTCCTTGTATTACTCCTCCTCTTCCTCCTACTACTACTATCACTACTACTACTCCTACTCCTTGTATTACTCCTCCTCCTACTGCTGCTATCACTACTCCTCCTACTACTACTATCACTACTACTCCTCCTACTCCTTGTATTACTCCTCCTCCACCTATTACTCCTCCTCCTCCTACTGCTACTATCACTACTCCTCCTCCTACTCCTTGTATTATTACTCCTCCTCCTCCTAATACTCTGATTACCTCTCCTATTAGTACGACTCCTCCTCCTGCTCCTCCTTCTCCCCAACTACTACTCCTACTACTCTTCCTTTAACTCCCCCATTTACTCCTCCTCAATAACTCCAGCTACTCTAACTACAATTCCACATCCTCTCCAGCTACAACTCCTCCTCCTACTACTACACAGGAAGACGAGGAGTGGGAGTGGGGACTGTAGTACTACTCCCACTGCTCCTCCTCCGTCTGCTGCTACTACTAAAAACAGTATCAATAACTCAAAGTCACCTTACAAAAATAAAAAAAATAGCAGTGTATTGAACATCAGAAAATAAAAACAAATAATTACACAGTATTAATAAAACCAACTGATTGTTAAATTGAGTGTAACCATGGTGACCAGTTGGTCCACACAGAGTACTGTAGATGTGTTTAGAGTTGGGATGTGAAGGTTGTGAGCGCATCAGTGTTGTGGAAGGCTGTTCTAGAGGTGGAGCATCTGAAGGCTTTAATCCCATAAAAGTCAGTCAGGCAGATGGTGGAACCAGTTGAACGGCAGAGACAACACCTAAGCAATGAACAAATACCCCCCAAAATCGACTTGAGTACAGTAAAAAGCTGCTCTGAAATATGTTGTCTAGAGCTTTCCATGTCTGTGTGTGCCAACCACGGCCTGTTTGTGTGAACCAATTCAGTTAATAAGTTTATGACACAAGTATGATTGTTAGGGGCTGTTGAACCCAGGTCTGTTGAACTTGGATTTCCAGACCCAGACTCAGGACTTTCATGTGAATGGGAAAAAAGAAATGTAATTAACAGTAAAAAAAAAAAAGAAAAAAAAAAAAAGGTATTTGCATTTCATTACTTCCCACCTCTGTTGAATTATACTTCCCAGGATGCTTTGTGAATATCTTTCACCACAACATTCATACCAATAAAGGACGGTGTACTGGAGTGAATAAAACAGAGAAAGGAAGAAAATAGCAAAAAAAAAAGAAAAGATTAAATACCTTCTACATGTGAATGAGGCTGTGTCAAAATCATCATATTCATGTTGATGTTGTTACATGTCTTCTAGTTTGTATATACAGAATTATCTGTAAAAGTTATTATACACAGTATGCATAATAACTTTTACAGATAATTCTGTAAATTTGGGATGAACATCAAATTCGTTAGGGCCAGATCTACTTAAGCTTTTCGTGTATAAAAACATGTGCAAACTCATTGCACAAGCAAAAAAATGTACAAACTGATTTACTAACAATGTGCACTAAGAGTTGAGTCTTTCAAAGATGCAGAATAGTGCATCTTCATGCAGTTAGTATGTTTGACAATAAATATGCAATATGGGCCGTTTACACGCAATTGTGTGTGTACTGGGAGGAGAAACTGTAAATATATTAAATTAGCACACACAAAGTGATTTATCAAACCCCAAAGCAATTTGCCAATAGAAACTGAGTCTATATTTAACACGTCCCAAAGGGAGGTGCAAACGGGTTGGATGTGTAATTGCACACACACATGGAAGTGGTTATTGTTGCAAAAAGGAGACACTGAAATGATGAAATGAAACGCAGAGAACATATTTTTCACCCTCGTGTGAACATTTTTGGAATGATTCTTTACCACTTGATCTGACAATTGTGATTAAAAACACGTACCAACATTAGGCTACAATTGTGGCAAAATTATGTGCGCCTGACAGTCAATCCAACAACCCCAACACTACCCACACCCCACCTCTAAAATAAAAAATAAATGAATGAATGAGCCATACCATACCTTCTATGACTAAACTCCTCTAACTTTACATTTCTGCGCATCTGGATTACTCAGCGCACTGTTCCCATTAGTGCTGGTGTATCCCAGAGCAGTTTTTACAGCGTATTGTCTCCAGTAGTGCACGCAAAATCCTCATTTAAATAGGGCAGTCTCCAAGACTTTGCACCTGTTGTGATTTGTGCAAGCAATCTTAGTAAGGCAAGGCAAGGCAAGGCAAGTTTATTTGTATAGCACATTTCAGCAACAAGACAATTGAAGGTGCTTCACACAGGACATTGAAATAAAAGAAACAAAAAGAAACACATTTAAAACATTATAAAAGAAACATGTAAAAGGTGATTAAAAACAGCAAGTAAGAAAAAAACACATAAAATAAAAAAAAAAAAAAAATCACCCGCAAACTGCTGTTCAACCCCATACACAAAATTCTAGATTGCACATGCAAATTAGTACATGCAAACTGGGACCTTAGCAGATCTGGCTCTTTGTGTATTAAACTGTCATTTTTTACATGTGTCACGTTTTAACCCATAAAGACCCAAACAGCCACCGTCGACTGAAAGCATCTACTGATCTAAACTGTTGATCCACTAATCCTATCAATACATGTGAATAATTGGTGTAAAATGCGGTTTGTCATCTTTTCATGGTCATCAGATATGACCCATTTGGACGTACAGAGGCTCCGTAGTTACCGTGGAAACACCATCATCTTCTACAACATTGATTCACCAGTAAAACCCATGGAGTTGGATCAGTGACAGTGGATGGACACACTGGGTTTATGTTCAGTTAATGATAGATTTTACTGAAAAAGTCACTTTTTTCTTCAGTTTTCTCTGTTTTGATATAATAACCTTTGACTTTACTCTGAGCTTTTATGAACATCTACACGATCAGAGAATTAAGTATAGAACAAGAAAAGCACTTGGAGAGCGTAGACCTCCACCAAGACAGATTTGTGCCCCCCCCCCCCCCCCCCCCCCCCCCCCGATCACCACCAAAATTTAATCATTTCTTCCTTGTGCCAGTATCAACATTTCCTGAAAATTTCATGAAAGTCTGTCCATAACTAGCTAACAAACAAACATGCAAACAAACAAACAAACACGCAAACAAACATGCAAACACACAAAGCAAAGCGATCACAATACCTCCTGGTGGTAAAAATAAATAATTTTCACTGGAAAAAATGCAAAATTCAGAGAATAATAGTATAATAAATCGTAATAGCGAAAAATTCATTTGGGAACTGATACTTAAGTCACACTGGGTCCTTATGGGTTAATTTTCAAAGACTAGAACTGTTTTGTAGCAACTTCCAAATCTTCTTAAAAAAACTGATTCATCACTATTTATTATAATATTATCCTCTGCATTTTGCACTTGTCAGTTAAAATCTGGTATTTTTCTGTATTTCATTCACTGATCATGTAGATAGGTTATAAAAGCTCACAGTAAATTCCAAGGTCATTCTATCAGGACATAGAAAACGGAAGAAAAAGTGACTTAGAAAAATATGTATTTGGTTGAACTTAAAAAGTGTCTACAACCACTGCCATTTGGGTACATGGATGTTTCTTTTTAATAAAAGCTACAGAACATGAGGAATGTTCACTATGAAGCCTCTGAACGCCCAAAAAGACGCCACTGAAAACTTGCATCAGATGTGAATTATTTACATGTAATGATGGGATTAGTGGCTCAAAAGTGATTAAACAGTGTAGATCAGTAGGTGCTTTTGACTGTTTAGGTCTTTGAGGGTTCAGAGGAAAAGCATCTCCATGTCTATCTCAGACTCCAAACTTCTGTCGTCTTTTGTTTGTGGCTGAACTGTCTGTATCTAATCAGGACGTGACTCTGCTTCGTGTCTCTGACAATAAAGAGATGATTCATTTCTATTCACGGTGCAGGGTCGGATTGCTATTACATTTGTTTGGAGTCTGTGTTTGATTTGTCCACTGTTCCAGATAAGCATCCTGTGTTGATCTAATTATTTGGTTTACTCTGATCAGTGTCTGGAAAGCAGCGCTGGTCTTAAACTACACTGCTTTGGGTGATTCGGGATCAGTCTCCAGACCAGCTGACAGAAGGGTGTCTTTTGAGGGTTTAGTTCTTCATTTTGGAGTGCCTGAGTGTCTGGGGAAAGGGGGGGGGGGGGGGGGGGGGGGGGAATTTCATATGAAGTCTTTATTTTTGCTTTTTCTTCTCTTAGCCAATATTTCAACACATTTGATGCTGCACTGAATGGACAGCTTTTCTTGGATGTTCACTGTGAAAATGATCATTAGCAGTTTCCTGTTGATTTAGTGTTTTTTTTTTCCCAAGTGTTTGTTCTAATTTGTGCTGAATAAAGAAACCTTACACTCGAAGACAAACCCACTGATCTTTAATCTTTGGATTTTTTTTTTTTTTTTTTACTTCTGGAGCAGAATCTGAAAATCCACTCCCACTGTTGCTCTGCCAAGTTGTACATCAAGACGGTAGACAGTACTTCATTGAGAGTGGTGTTTGTGCGGCTCTATTCTAGTGTTTCTCAGCAGGGGTTCAGAGGATACGGGGGCGCTGGAAGCAACATGTTTGAAAGGAGGTGTTGAAGTGTTCTCGAGGGCGTTTGTTTAAGTCGATTTTACGTCATACATGAGAAGTTACCTTCAGGTACTAACAAAAGAATAAACTCGTCCTTTACAGAGTTGGCACATTCAGCTACTTGTTCTTGACCCTTTAGCGTCTGTTTTCAACGCCCAGGTTAACACTATTGC
Source organism: Sphaeramia orbicularis (assembly GCF_902148855.1). NCBI lineage: Eukaryota > Metazoa > Chordata > Actinopteri > Kurtiformes > Apogonidae > Sphaeramia > Sphaeramia orbicularis. The sequence continues at coordinate 16,773,243 of NC_043974.1, read as the reverse complement.
ATCAGTTTACAACATGTAGATATACCAGAGATAAGTAAAGAAAGCGTAGGCAAGTGGTACAAACCTGAGTGGGAGATGATAGGGGTGGTTATGGTGGAACTCTAAACATTGTGGACGTACTCACTGAGTTCCTGACCTGAGTTCATATCCAATGTCAGGTTGCCTTTACTTTTTTTTTATCAAGATCTTTTCATTGAAATTTTCTCAGTATAATACAAGTGCAGTGCTGAATGGTCCTTACAGAAATCTGAAGTAAGCTAAGCATATCAGTTGCAGCTAGCACCATAGAAAAAACAGGTTGACTTTACTTTTGTCTGTTCTTTCTTATCCTTCACTACAACCCCACACACTTTTCAATAATCCTATTCATGCCTAAAACAAATGAAATCATAACTGTGGTATCATCTAGATCAGTGATTCTCAACTGGTGGGTTCTAAACCTGTTCTCAGTGGGTCTCTGGCCTTTGTCTGGGCAAAAAATAATGCTAACAACTGGTGCCAGTCACAACAAACCCCGCCCCTTATTTCGGCATCAATCCAGCTGATGTCATCATGTCTATGCGTGTAGTGATGTCAGTGTATCAATTGCATCTATTTATATGCCAAGTTTGAAGTAAATTGAAACAAAATTGATGTTTTTACAGACATGTGAAACGTCGCCATTAAAAGTAAATGGGAGAAAAAAAATTTTAAAAATTAATTAAAAATTTTACCTTCTTATCTTAACTTTTCCCAAAATGTAACCACATATATTCTGGGTCACTAGCAATCTATAAACTTAATTTGGTATGAATTTACCCAATAGTTCTGCTGCTACAGACATATAAAAATTCACCCATTATAAGTAAAACAGAAAAAAAGATTGTAATTCATTAAAAATTCGAACTTTGACCTACTTTTCCCAAAATGCAATGAGATTTATTCTAGGTCACTGGCAATCTATAAACCCAATTTGTTATAAATTCAACCAACAGTTTTGCTGCTAGAGTATTAACAAAGAAACAAGAAACACATTTTTATATCATTTTACATTATATTTAATACAAAAATCTGTAACACGGTAAAAAGGACATGAAAACTACGTGCTATTTTTCACATGCAGAGTGTTTCACAAGCCCACTGCTTCAAATCATACGTGATTTATATGTGTTTTTAGCATCCTTTTATTTCTTATGCAGAACAGCTGACAATTCAGCTTGACTCTGAATAATGTATGCTGTGTAGAAAGAGACTGGGTAATTACATAGTGGAACCCTTTATTTTATTTTATTTTTATCTATCTATCTATCTATCTATCTATCTATCTATCTATCTATCTATCTATCTATCTATCTATCTATCTATCTATCTATCTATCTATCTATCTATCTATCTATCTATCTATCTATCTATCTATCTATCTATCTATCTATCTATCTATCTATCTATCTATCTATTTATTTATTTATTTATGTTTTTGCCGGCGTTGGTTTGTCTGTCTGTCCGTGTGCAAGATAGCCCAAAAAGTTATGGACAGATTTGGATGAAAATTTCAGGAAATGTTGATACTAGCACAAGGAACAAACGATTAAATTTTGGTGGTGATCGGGGGGGGGGGGCACTGATCTGCCTTGGCGTAGGTCTGGCTTTTCTAGTTTTGCTGTGTTTTGTGGCGTCTTATATCTCTGCTATATGTCTCAGTGTTTGTCTTAATTTTTGTATGTTTGAAAGACTTAATAAAAATACATTGATTAAAAAAAAAAAAGAATAAAAACTGTTGCGATCAATGTGAAAAAAACGTCAAAACTCAGAAAAACACCAGATACCGGGAACACACATTTCACCATAAATACACCTCTTGTCAAACAGCATACAGCCTGAGCTTTAGAACTACAAATAGACCTCAGGTAAGATCACATGTTTCATTACCTGATGATATGTCAGATGTTGCTGTTAATTATCGAGGTAGTTGCATCGACCCCCTGGAAACCGACAGCTTAAAAAGGTTCACAGTAGAGCTGGCAACGTGGTGTTATTTCAATGTGGGCTCGTAACTGTGAGGAAAATCCATGTATTTCCAAGCTTTCAAATACATACAAAAATATTAAATGTCTGCTTTAGAGGTTGAGTAAAGAAAAAAGGTGTTTTTAAATAAAGTCTCAATAATAAGGACCATATAAACTAAGAATATCTGATACTGAAAAACAGTCTAGACATGTTTTAATATATTAAAGCTCATGTTGAAGGGATGATATATTAAACATTTAAAGTCCTCAGCTTTATGAAAGTGGTTCAGTTTTACAAGGTTTGATCTGTAAAAGGCCATGGTGTTGAGTAAAGATGGTAAAACATTAAAACTAGAAGCACAGCCTGTTGCAGTTGCTGAGTGGGGACATTTACTAACTTACAAGGTTGAAACGTCTGGGTTTATTAAGATCCTGAGTATGAGTTTGTCTAGACAGAAAAAACAAACAAACTGAAAGGCCAGGAAATCAGAGCTGTTCATATGTCCATTTTCATCAAAAGTGGGAGAAAGAAGGACATCTAGTTATTTCAACTGAAAACTGAGAAAAGATCTACAAACTACAATGGATGACCTCAAACTCCAACAACTGGAGGGAATTCTGTTGGAAAAATATTGTTAGATTTTTTGTAACTCCTGCCCAGAAAAAACATCAGGGCAATGGAGACACCTGTTGGAGACTCTGTGGGACAAATAACGCAAATCACTATCATATTTTCTGGAGTTGTTCAGCTATGTGAACATTGAAATAACATCTTCACTGAAAAAACTCCTCGTAAGTGTGAAGCCCTGTACTTAGAAGATATTTCATGTAATAACTGGACTCTGAAAGATAAAAAACCGCTGTTGTATCTTTTGGCAGGAAGTAAAAAGACTATCACTAGAAAATGGTTAAAGCCTGAAGCACCCACAACTGAAGAATGGATCGATATCGTGCAGGACATTTACATTCCGGAGAAGTCGACATTTGTTTTAAGGGTCAAAGGGAATCTTTTTTCACTATTTGGTCAAAATGGACAAATTATGTAAAACCTGTAATTGCTGTGAATTGAATATAGTGGTTATGTGAAAACATTTACATGATATACATTTCTGTTTAGCTTAAGCAGGGGACACACTTAAAGATAATCAGGTTGTTTTTGTTCCGATTTTCCCCCTTCCTGACCAAGGACGGCAAATGCCAGATTATTTTATGTTTTATAAGATTATCCTATTAGATGATCCTGTGGTCTGAGGTGTGTTAAGAATGAATTTGTCCCAATAATCGGCTCCGAAACAGGTCAGGGCCAACAATGGTAAATATTAAACTTGTTCAATATTTATGACGAAAAATCTTCATGTGTGTCGGGAAAGCCAATGACCAAACCCACACCCACCCGTACCCGCGTACATTAGACCCGCAACTCGACCCAACCTGTGATTGAACACATTGTCTACACAGTAACTCACTTTTAAGGGCTTTATTTTTGGCTAAAACGCACGCCATCAATAAATCTCTAATATGTGCTGCTCAACAACGTATGTGGCTGGATGTAAACAGTGGTGAAGCTCACTTCAAAATAAAACAAACCAGCTGTGGATCAACTATGGTGAATTTAGATGATCATCATCATTAAATATCCTGCAAATTATTTTCATCCACTAATTTTTTTTATTCATTTCCTTGCCCGCTACCCACCAGCATTTTGTTGAATTTTACTCAGGCCCGTACACATGAAAATTCTTCTGTTTTTTTTTTTCCATCCCTGTATGCAGGACTCTGCTCCCAAGTCATGCTATATTTTTTCTTCTTTGTTTTTGTTAGATCATGTTTGCTCTCGCAAGATTTCTGGCTTGGAGGACTAGATTCTAGATCGGTGGTGGGACAGAATCGTTATGTGTGTGTGCTGTGTTGAAATTATTGGAGCACACCACACAGTACGATCAAAACTGTTTAATGCCTGATTTTTTGTCTTCATGTGTGGGGTGTGTAAGAGAGAAAACATCTCTTCAGATTTAGAAACTCCTTATGTGTGTACCCCGCTTTAGTGTAAACGTACACACCTTCATGTGTTTTATCTTGTTGATGAAGAGGCGGAGCAAGCCCTGTCCTCCCGCCCACTTGTTATATCTGTTCTATATCCTCCTGAGACCCAGCAATTTTGACAAACAGAGAAATAGAATTTACTGGTGGAATAGAAGAGACAGCAGATATTACCCTGTGTGTCTATTTTCATATATATGCATTTCACAGGCATAATTCAGTATTTATTTTGCATACTTTTTGTGTGTCTGTACCTGGCTTTCATGGAACTTTCGCCTCTATTTGCAATCTGTGTATGAGGAAAAAACAAACAAAAAACAAGAAAAGCACTTGGAGAGCACAGGCCTCCGCCAAGGCAGATCAGTGCCCTGCCCCCCCCCCCCCCCCCCGATCACCACTAAAATTATTTAATCATTTATTCCTTGTGTCAGTATCAACATTTCCTGAAATTTTCATCCAAATCTGTCCATAACTTTTTGAGTTTGTATTTTGTATTTGTATTTTGTATTTATTTATTTAGCACAATAAAAAACAGTGCAGGGAGTTATCTTGACATTCCATAAAAATCTTTAAAATGCATCTGAAAAAACTGATTCATTGTGCTGTTTCCAATAAAGGCAATTATTTGATGAAAAACAAACAAACAAAAAAACTTGTACTTTCCTGGCTCTCAGGAGGATATTCTACTAAAAAACTTGGATTAGCAACTCACTTTTGCTCACATTTGAGGTGTGGAAATTGAATTGTACCCGAAAGGGACGTTTTGTATGAGTTACTTCTCCAAATAAACAAAGAATGGGGAAAAAAAGGTGCATGACTTAAGTCTGTTCAACTCCAATCAGTTCACTTTAGAACCCAAACCTCCTCTCCTCTATCTCCCCAACCTCCTCTTGGATTCGTCTGAAATTATTCTTGTTCATATAGACTTCAGTTATTCATTCAAACTTGTGAATGTCAGGTTCTGCTAAGGTGATTTGCTGATCTCAGGGACTCTTTGCATCTTATTTCCAGCTGAACATCAGTCAAACTGAGTCACAGCCAAATAAAAACGTACATCATTGCTTGTAAACAGTTAAATCTAATGTAAAGTGTCCTGCCTGGAACTGATTAAAGTTATGAATCACATGAAAATAAAATCAGGATTTTCAGCCAGCCCCACGTGAATGATTATAGCAGTCAAACAGCAAACGACAGCCTGTTGTAGGGGTCAAAGGTCACTGACTCATCAGCAGAGTCCATCTTTCATCAGTGGTTTCCATCCTCCTGCAGATGGAAACACATTCCAAAGCTTCACCTTGTGTCAGTCACTACTTCACCCCAAACTTGAACTATTATAAGTCATCACCTCACCTTTGCTCTTCTTTTCATTTGACTATTTTTATTATTATCCTTGAAGATGCAGTCGTGTCACCAAAACATCCACTTTTGTCTCGTATCGATGGTTTAGATTCTGTTCTTTTTATCCAGTTTTGCTTGATGTTTCCCATGTTAACCTTGAATGCTGTTGGTTTATAGCAGGAGTGTCAATCTCATTTTCGTTCAGGGGCCGCATTCAGCCCAATATGATGTCAAGTGGGCCAGACAAGTACAATAACAATGAAAAAATCCCTTCATGAAAAAGTTTACATCTACAAAATTACCTTAAAAATCTGAATAACATGAACCTGAAATGTCTTAAGAAAAATAAGTGCAATTTTAACAATGTTATGCCTCAGTTTATCATTTACATTACAATTTACAGATCATAGTAGACCTACAAAACCACAAAAGATTTAGTAAAAAGCAGAATATTGTTAAAATTGCACTTACTTCTCTTAAAACATTGTAGGTTGTTCATATTTGTTCAGGTTATTCACATTGTTTGTGAAAGGAAAGTCAGTGAATGTAAACATTTTCATGTAATTTTATCTTTATTACACAAAAACAAAAAAAATTGGGGGTTGTCCTTATTTATAAGTTACGCTGATATTTTACTGGTCTGACCCACTTAATCATATTGGTCTGTATGTTACGACAGTGTATTAGTGCCACTTAATACAATAAAAACACTTGACACTATGACAATAAAGTCGTAACATTATGAGATTAATGTCACCATATTTCAAGAATGAAGCCATAATATTACAGAAATAACGTTGTAATTTAAAAAGAAGCTGGAAAAATAATAATAATAATAATAATAATTACAATAATAATAATAATAATAATTTACGAGAATATGGCCGTGGTGTTACACTGATAGCCCTGCAGCCGACCACTTCCACTCAGTCCTTCCTCCACAACAGAGGCAATTTGCTCCAAATCTGTTTGGTTCTTACAATGAAACAAACCTAAATGTGTGCAAACATGCTTCAAAGTCCTTAGACTAATGATAATGTATTGATGGTGGGATAATAGGCTCAGTATTTCGCTGTGTGTAAACCCCAAATGGAAGTATAACCTCACAAACTGTTCCGAGTTCTCCATTACACGACAAGTGGGTACAAAAAGCACCACAGACAGACTTCAGCTGATTCAGAACTCTGCAGCTAGGTTATTAACCAAAACCAAGAAGAGAAAGCACATTACTCCAGTGTTGGTTTCCCTGCACTGGCTACCGGTAACTTACAGAATTGATTTTAAGATACTACTCCTCACGTATAAAGCTCTAACTGGAACCGGACCAAGTTACATGGCAAACTCACTGATCAATTATGTACAAACTAGAACACTGAGGTCATCAAACGCAGGTTTACTAGCGACTCCCAGAAATATTACAAAGAAAATGGGGGACGCAGCCTTTACTAACTATGCACCAAAGTTATGGAATACAATTCCAAAAGACATTAGAGAAGCCAGTTCACTGAATATATTTAAAACCAAATTAAAAACATTTTTATTTTCATTAGCCTTTGAAAGGAGATAAAAATGGGGTCACAATTCAGGAACCAGGAATGTGCAGTTTTTTATTTTTTATTTTTATTTTATTTTATTGTATTTCTGTTTTTATTTTTTATTTTATTGTATTTCAAATTTCATCTTATTTCTTGCACTTCAAAAATTCTATGCATAATCAAATATTTTAATGTGCGCTGCTTTTATTTTTATTTTATTGTATTTCTCTCAAATTTCATCTTATTTCTTACACTTCAAAAATTCTATGCATAATCAAATATTTTAATGTGCGCTGTTTTTATATTTATTTTTATTTTATTGTATTTCTAATCAAATCTTAATGTATTTTAATATTGTATTTTTTTCAATCAATGTGAAGCACTTTGGGCTACAATTTCTGTATGAAAGGTGCTATACAAATAAAGCTTATTATTATTATTATTATTATTATTATTATTATTATTATTACAACTTTATTCTCATTAATTATATTTGTCCCGCCTGTTTTTAAATTACAACGTTTTTCTCATAATATTATGGCTTTATTCTTGAAACATGACAACATTATTTTCATAATATTCTGACTTCCTTCTCATAAAATTATGACTCCTTTTGTATTCGACTTTATTCTCATAAATTTATGGGTTTTATCTCGCTATTTTACGACTTTATTCTCATAGTGACAAGTGTTCTTAATACGCTATTGTAGTATGTAGAACCTGAACTAAAATGATTTGAACATCCTTGATTGTTAATACCGTCAGTGTAATTTTTGCATTTCACAAACTCATCCCATAGACCCTTCAGTGGGCTGGTTTTGGCCCACAGGCCGTATGTTTGACAACTGCTTTACAGTTTTAAAAGCCATCAGTTTAACATCAGATAACACTAGCAGATTTACAGTAAATGTTGATTAATATCCACTGTTCCTAAAAAAATACACAAATAAACCAACTTCCAATAAGCTAATGTTGCATTTTTGTAAAGTTAAAGCGTTGAATGAGTTTTTTCTGACATTTTTATGGTGTATGCATGTATATATGTGCTTTAGTGTGCAGGCAGCAGCTCATTAAAAGATTACAAGTGTCTAGAAATCACCTCCTTTTCGGTCATTTCAACATAAGCTGAACGTTACAAACCTCAAAGCGGAAAGATTTGCTGCAGCGCCTTTATATTGGATTGAATTAAACTGTGTAGATGCACTAAAAGAACTGGTCAAGTCAGTGGAAGTATCCTCCGCAGCCTCTTAGCTGATTAGAAGGCTTTCTAAGCATACTGGATGTACATATATACTTGGAAAGGCTTTTAGTCAGCTGGAGCCACTTGTTGTCCTGCTACTGAACTGTAAATGAACCCAAACTATTGGCCACGGAACAAAAACCGAAAAAAACGGAGGGGTTTTCACTGGAGCTGTGGCCGTTAAGAGTCTTTTTAATCATCGTAGCGGCTCAATTTTCCATATCGCGAGCCATTCATTTCAGTCGTCTCCTCTCTAGCTGCAGTTACCGTAAAATCCTGCTTAGGCTCGATATCAGCAGCATTTAGCCTTTCCCTCTGTCTTCATTTGGAAGGTCGAGGTCTTAAAAGTCTGCTCTAATGCTGGATCATTTCCAAACACATTTCTATTCTGTAAATCACTGTGTAAGGCCCGGGTATTTTCAGAGGCACTAACTCAAGCCGGTGTTATGACTGGGCTGTCGCTGTGGCTGAGGTACTGTATATGGCAGCGCTCATAAAGGAAGCTCTGAGGTTTACGAGGACATGGATTTTGTTTGGTCGTGATGGAAGCGAGCTGCGGCACAAAACAATTTATGCTGATGTAGAGGCGGAAAGTTGTGGCGTCCGCATCGATCTGCTCGGAACGCTGGCTGATGTCGCAGTCCTGCCATCCTTCTTTCCCTTCCTGCGATCTGACTCTTCCTCTCCAATCTGCATTGTTTTCCTTCTTCCATACATGATTCATTTCTTTACATCTTTTTCTGTTTATCTTCTTTCTCACGCAGACGGTGTAAAACGTGACGGCTCATTCCACTGTGATACACAACACACTTGCAACAAAAAAACAACTAGAGTTACTGCTGTTACTGTACAAACCATGATTCAGACAGTGTGTACTGTAGTATGAGGAATTTAATAATATTCAGTGTATATTTTGGTAAAATGGAGGTTATCACTATCCAAACTCCATGAATTTAGTTGTGTTTGAGGGTCTGGCCAAGCAAGTAACGGAATGAGAAAGCACTGTGCAGCTATCTGATATCTGTTTTTAAAAATTAATTTAGCAGCAACCATAATAACTCAAACTGTAGGTCTAAGCAAGTAGTTTAACATGCCAGTTAGGAATAATAATCAAATATTTAATAAAAACATGAATTTATCATCAGCAGTTATTCAAAGTTTGGAAAAAATGCCTGCTCTGGTTTTCTTCTTCGTGTATTTCTATGAAGTCGTACATCCTGCAGATTTGGAGGTGTGGTAAAAATGTAAAAATGTATGTTTGAGTCCTGTCAGAAACATTTTATATACCTTTATTTAACTCATTATCGATGTATCTCCATATTTGTCCTGTTTAAAATAAGTATCACTGTGATGTATAGACAGAGCTAAAGAGCATGCTAGCAAGGAGGGCTTCATCTGAGATATCAACCCTTTCATGCATAAATCAAGATTTTTTTTGTGAGTGTTTTTATTCCTCTTAAGGCATGAAAAAAGCACTGCGATTGAATTTTTTTATGAACCTCTTTTTCATGGAATTGCAAAAATATCCACTCAGCTGGACACCACATATTTAACCCTTTCATGCATGAATTATGACAACCTTAGTTGAGGGTTTTTTGTTTTGTTTTTTTTTTACTGTTTTTATTTCTCCTTAGACATGAAAAAACAATGAGACTGAGTTTTTTTTTTGTTTTTACATAGATGTACAAAAATGTCCACTCAGCTACACCATGAATTTTATTCTTGAAGCAAAGAAACATGTATTTAAAACCCAATATCATAAAGTGATATGAAAACAGTGAAATGAAACCATGTTTAATGCTGCTACTCTGATGTTTTCTCACATTTTAACATATTCTAATACTAATTATTTCTCACTTCATAGAGATAATATGCAAAAAATAACAATTAACAATTGATTTCCACTCAAGAACCAATTAAGAACAGCAAAGTTACAGTAATGATATGAATTGCAGTTTATGAGATGATGCATAAGCGTCCACTGTGTTGGCTGATATGGAACTAAAACAACTAAATCCATGAATATACAAGAGAACAGCTGTAGACTAACTGTCCACTGTAGTGACCACTACGCATGAAAGGGTGATGTTTTGAAGCAAATAAACATGTATTTACTGATATACTGTGTGAAAACTATGAACAAAATGTTTTAAAATGCTGCTAATCTGATGTTTTGTCACATTTTAACATACTCTAATATTAGTTATTACTCACTTTATGGAGATAATATGCAAAAAAACCAAAAAACTTTATGTTTAAAAAAATAACCTGTTAATTACAGTCTCATAACAATAACAAGGAATTGATTTACACATTGATTACACTCAAACATGTTACTGCAGTTTATCAAGAACAGCAAAGATACAGCAATGGTATGAATTGCAGTGTATGGGATGATGCATTTAAGCGTCCACTGTGTTGGCTGATATGGAACTATAAAATCCATGAATGTACAAGAGATCAGCATTGAATAAATGTTCACTGTAGTGACCAGTATGCATGAACGGGTTAACTAGTGCCCTTGGAAAGTGGCGCGAGGTAAATGATTGTCATTTCAATGTTATGCCAAGAAACCTGGTTTTGGTCAAATATTACCAAAATCTGTGTATTATTTGTTGTATGCCTTGTCTTGGTCTGCGCTGAAAAAAAATTGGAAGTATTATTTACTTAGGAAAACTTAGGAAAGTATTTGCACTTAGAATTGTAATTAAATTCTACAAGGGTGATTATCAAGTAAACATTACTTGTGATATATGTTTATTTTACAAGCAAACCTCAGGTCATTTACTGATGATTATTAATATGGTCACTGACTGAATATGTGTACACACTGAATATGTGTACGATTATAAAGTATTGAGTGTGAATTGTTTGTGAGACTACATGCTGTGTAGTTTTCACAGTGTTACTGAGTCCATGGTGCTCACATGACATCAAGAAGAAATTAAACAATGCCTGCTTCAAACTCCCTGCATGTGAGAGTTTAATCCGAGGGACCGCTACATTTGGTTCATACTCAAAACTGATAGAAGTCGCATTTAATGTGTAATACGAACGAGCACACAGAAAAAAATTGGATTTCACCAAAAAAAAAAAAAATCCAAATTGTGCATTAAGATCTGCTGTCTGAACGTAGCCTTAGTGTGGACATGGCATCAGTCTTAAACTAACAAGTTGCAGGATTTTATTTTAAGAAGACCAAAACTACAAGGACATCACTAAATTGGCTGAATTATTCATTAACTTCATCACTGTATTTGAAATAAGAATCTATCGATCATATGTTTTAGGTGTGAGACATTCTGTTTCCCACATTTAACAGTGGAAAAAGACAAATCTACCACCGTTTAATCACCTTTAATCACCTTAAAGATGATTGTCATTTCAATGTTATGCCAAGAAACCTGGTTTGGTCAAATATTACCAAAATCTGTGTACTATTTGTTGTGTGCCTTGTCTTGGTCTGCACTGGAAAAAAATTGGAGGTGTTATTTACTTAGGGAAAACTTAGGAAAGTTTTTGCACTTAGAATTGTAATTAAATTCTACAAAGGTGATCATCAAGTAAACTTTACTTCCAGATATATGTTTATTTTACAAGCAAACCTCAGGTAATTTACTGATGATTATTAATATGGTCATTGAATTTTACTCTCTCCTTCTTTGTAAGTTTTACTTAGACTCTGACTGCTTCAAACTGAAAAATTCTGACGCTAATGCACCTAAAGCTAATGGCTTTTCAAGGTAATTTTTAAATACTGTGATGTTTTGGTAGAATACAGTTTTGGGAGAGTGAACATTGGTCGCACTTCTCAGATCCTAATACACCACACGCTTATGAAAAGACAGAGGTATTTACTTTCATTAAACACAGATTGCCAAAAACAGCACAGACCGTTCAGTCATGGTGTCAAACTGAAATATTCCTTCCACCCAGTCAACTCTACTTTTCTCCACTATAGGCAGAACATAAGTCATATAACTACAAAACACAGAATAGCAACTTGCTTTTAACGAATATTTACAACTTGCAAGGTAGCGCACTGTCACATGACTCAGTGACACTGTAAGCTACGCGAGTCACATGAATCAGCACAAACTGCCCTCATTACGATCAGTGTTGCTCGCTACAATACTTTTTCTAACTTTTATTAATGGATAATATATAAGTAACATTTACACAACATTTTACATGTTTTTTCTGCAGTTTAAATTGTCTATTAAAACTTACTTGGTATTTCTAGGTTCATGTGCAATGACTATAACCTTTGAATATTATGTGAAAATACAGAATACAACCTACTCTTCCCAGTTTATTTATTACACGAATGACATATTTAGTTTTACTTGAATAATTCCAGTTCTCACTGATACTTACAATTAGAAAATAAAAATTGTGACTGTTAACCTAATAAATATTACTACACCAAAATATCATTTTTTTCAGTGTGGGTTTACATTTCCTTGACTACAACACCACCCATCCCACATTAAGCTGTACATTTATAGTACTTCTTTTATGTATCTATTTCACATGTGCGTGTTATTCATGTGTTATTAAGTGTTTAGAAGGCTCAGAACATTGTAATTTGATGTCCTTTTCAACTGAACGACTGTAAAGAATAATAGCTTCTAACTTATTCTGCATGTAACTTTCAATAACACACTATTTTCTGTTGTCAGCTTTTCTTTTCTTTGCATCAGATAGATTTTCTCAATCATCATCTTACTCCTGTCTATCCCCTCTGTCACAACATGCATTAAAAAAACTCTGTTCACTCAAAAGATTCACAGCGAGTTGAAAACCTGCCAGCGAACACCAAGGTGACCTGATGGTTTCTATACCAACAACTCACTATTTGCATTATAACTGCTGGTTTTTCAGGTTTTCTTGTAGCTGGATGTAATTTGTTGTATCTAAAAATATGAATGACAGATAGTGACAGTGAGTTACTTGCTGTAGGGGCTAAAATATTACAAAATAAAATGGTCAAAAATTTCTCCTGTCTATTCCGTGAGCTTTTCGGTAGTTTCGAGGCTCTGGTGTCACCTCATAACCACAAAAGCACAGAGAAGACTTAGCATGGAGACAGTTTTTACCAGAGGGATGATGATGATTAACTGTGCTTCTTGGTGACAGGTGAGTTACAGCCCCATAAATATGGAGTAAAACATACACTTTATAAGACTCAGTTCTAAAACTAGCCACTGGAGATGCCACCAACTGCAGCGATGTTGTCATTTGGAAGTTTGGAACAATTGCAGGATGCAAAAGAAGTCTATTGTTGCCAAAAACAAACTAAGAAAAAAAGAATAGAAGATGGAAGATATTAAAAAATGAGGTGAAGCTATCATAAGTGACTATTATGGGAGGAGAAAATAGTATTAGTCCATTCTGATCTACTCTCAAAACTGAGGCCCTGTCCATATGAAGATGGTTTTTGGTCGTAGCCACAAAAGTTTTGTATCAGATAGTTCTTTCGTCCACATGCACCTGGCGTTTTCAGTCAATGAAACTGCAACTTTTTGGAACCGGGTCCCAAAGTGGATACATTTGAGAATGCCGGTTTTGCATCTTTGTCTGTGCGACCAAACTGCAACTTTTCTAAAACGATGATGTCATAGCCCCACCTTTCTAACCTTTCACATCAGAAGCAAGACGCCACTTCACAACAACAACAACAACAACAACAACAACAACAACAACAACAACAAGGGTGGACTACAGAGTCGTGCTCATGCTACAACAGCTATTGAGCTTATTGGAAATATTGAATCCAAATTTTCAGCTACTCTTTCATCACAATGAGCAACAAACAACCGTAGCTAACGATATTCACT